>NC_041385.1:380265760-380273648 GCF_002162155.2 Triticum dicoccoides | reverse complement strand
CCTCCCGATCCAATCTGGATCGGGGCGAAGACCCCCACTTCCCCTCGCTACTCGCTCCCCTCCTCTCAGAGCGCCCGCGCCCGGAGATAGTCGCCGCCCGCCGGCGCCGAGCACCAACCTCCGGCCTCCTCCTCGCGTTTTCCTTCCGCCGCGCCTTCGTCCTCCTCCACGGCGTCGCCTCGCTGGACGCCCACCGCCACTCCGTTGCCGAGCCCCGAAGTCACCCCGACGCTCGTCGCCACCACCACGTCGCTCGTCCCCGTCGCCCTCCTCACGCCCGCTGCCTAGTCCCTACTTCCCGCCGTGAGCAGCCGCCTTTTCCCCTCCTCCTTCTCCTTTGTGTCGCCTCGCGCGCACGCACACCGCCTCGCCGGTCACCGCCCCTTCCCCATGCTCGTCAAGAAGCCTCCGCGCACGGGCCTGCCCCTGTTGGTCGTGTCCGCGCCCGGTGTGTGGCCTCGCCTGCGGGCACGCCCGCGGCCTCCTTCCCGTGCGCGCTCACCGTGGTCGCGTCCCTGTTGTTCGCCGTCGACCCCGCACCGCCCCGCCTCACCAGGACTATGCACGGCCACGCCCTTGCTCGCCTCGTCGCCGACGGTCGTGCGCCCCGGAGCTCTGCTCCGCCCCTGAACACCACCTCCGCCGTCGCAGTTCGCGCACCCCGCCCTCGGTTGTTGCCGCTGCGGCCTGGGGGCCTCGCCGTGCCGCCCCCGCGCGCTGGTCGCCGCTCAGGCTTCGGCCACGCCCGCGGCGCCCGTCGTCGGGTTCGCCCGCACGCCCGAACCGCTCGGGCTGGTGCCCGACACCCGGCACCCGCAAAGCCCCTCTGGGCCAATGACAGGGGGCCCCACGCCCAGAATGATTCAAAAAAAAAGAGAAAATAATAATAATAATAAAATTAATTAATTAATTAATTAAGGAATTAATTAGGTTAATTAATTATAATTAGATTAACCTAATCACTAATTAACCTAATTAACTGTTAGTTAATTAAAACAGAGTATGACGATCGGGACCCACCTGTCAGGTTGACCAAGTCAACTACTGATGTCATGCTGACGTCATCATGACGTCAGCAGACACTATTCTGGATAATGTTGATTAAATTAATTAAATAAATTCTAAAAATGATTTAAACTTTAGAAAATCAATATAAAATAAACCGTAGCCCGGATGGAAAAACTTTATACATGAAAGTTGCTCAGAACGACGAGACGTATTCGGATACGCAGCCCGTTCGTCCGCCACATGTCCCTAGCATAGTGAACCTGCAACATTTCACCTCCGGTTCATCTGTCCGAAAACGCGAAACACCGGGAATACTTTCCCGGATGATTTCCCCCTTCGCCAGCCTCACCTCATACTGCGTTAGGACGCACCTAGCACCGCTCTTTGTCATGTCTTGCGTCGTCTTGCTTATGTTTGCACTGTATTTATTGTTTCTTCCCCCTCTTCTCTTCGGTAGACTACGAGACCGATGCTGCTGCTACCTAGTTCGACTACGGAGTTGACGAACCCTCCTTCTTGCCAGAGCAATCAGGCAAGCCCCCCCCCCCTTGATCACCAGATATCGCCTATTCTACTCTATACTGTTTGCATTAGAGTAGTGTAGCATGTTACTGCTTTCCGTTGATCCTATTCTGATGCATAGCCTGACATTGTTGCTACATCTGTTGATACCTTACTTGCAATCCTAAATACTTAGTATAGGATGCTAGTTTATCATCATTGGCCCTACATTCTTTTCAGTCTGCCTTGCTATACTATTGGGCCGTGATCACTCGGGAGGTGATCACGGGTATATACTATACATACATTCATACTATACAGATGGTGACTAAAGTCGGGTCAGCTCGAAGAGTACCCGCGAGTGATTCACGGATTGGGGGCTGAAAGGACCTTTGTCCCGACGGCCCTCTGTGTGGATCTTTGTGGCGGAGCGACAGGGCAGGTTGAGACCGCCTAGGAGAGAGGTGGGCCTGGCCCTGTTCGGCGTTCGCGGATACTTAACACGCTTAACGAGATCTTGGTATTTGATCTGAGTTGGCTACGAGCCTATACGCACTAACCATCTACGCGGGAGTAGTTATGGGTATCCCGACGTCGTGGTATCAGCCGAAGCACTCCAGACGTCAGCGACGGAGCGGCGCGCGCTGGATTGGAACGTAAGCTTGCTCTTGTATTCAGGGGGCTAGTTCTGCTTCCGGCCGCCCACGCAACATGCAGGTGTGCTATGGGCGATGGGCCCAGACCCCTGTGCGCTTAGGTTTAGACCGGCGTGCTGGCCTCTCTGTTTTGTCTAGGTGGGGCTGCGACGTGTTGATCTTCCGCGGCCGGGCATGACCCAGGAAAGTGTGTCCGGCCAAATGGGATCAAGCGTGTTGGGGAATGTGGTGCACCCCTGCAGGGAAGTTAATCTATTCGAATAGCCGTGATCTTCGGTAACAGGACGACTTGGAGTTGTACCTTGACCTTATGACAACTAGAACCGGATACTTAATAAAACACACCCTTCCAAGTGCCAGATACAACCGGTGGTCGCTCTCCCTTAGGGATATGAGGAGGGGATCGCCGGGTAGGATTAAGCTATGCGATGCTACTGGAGATGCTACTTGGAGATGCTACTTGCAGATGCTACTTGGAGGACTTCAATCTACTCTCTTCTACGTGCTGCGAGACGGAGGCTGCCAGAAGCGTAGTCTTCGATAGGACTAGCTATCCCCCTTTTATTCTGGCATTCTGCAGTTCAGTCCACCGATATGGCCTCCTTACACATATACCCATGCATATGTAGTGTAGTTCCTTGCTTGCGAGTACTTTGGATGAGTACTCACGGTTGCTTTCTCCCCCCTTTTTCCCCCTTTCCTTTCTTTCTGGTTGTCGCAACCAGATGCTGGAGTCCAGGAGCCAGACGCCACCGTCGACGACGACCCTTACTACACCAGAGGTGCCTACTACTACGTGCAGCCTGCTGACGACGTCCAGGAGTAGTTAGGAGGATCCCAGGCAGGAGGCCTGCGCCTCTTTCGATCTGTATCCCAGTTTGTGCTAGCCTTCTTAAGGAAAACTTGTTTAACTTATGTCTGTACTCAGATATTGTTGCTTCCGCTGACTCGTCTATGATCGAGCACTTGTATTCGAGCCCTCGAGGCCCCTGGCTTGTATTATGATGCTTGTATGACTTATTTTATTTGTAGAGTTGTGTTGTGATATCTTCCCGTGAGTCCCTGATCTTGATCATACACATTTGCGTGCATGATTAGTGTACGATTAAATCGGGGGCGTCACAAGTTGGTATCAGAGCCAACTGCCTGTAGGAATCCCCCTTCCACACTCCTTGGCCGAAGTCGAGTCTAGACATTGCAAAAACATTTACTAACTTGGCTGTGTGCCTTACGGGCCCACGTCGCCATCGGGTGGTAGTAGGATCTTTTACTCCTCGACCTTTACTCTAGGACTCTGATCTCTCCTCTATTCGGGTTAAATGAAGTTTATTAAAACTAACATTAGGATCTTGTTATCACTTTCACCCGGAGAGCCCCTTATTACTAATGATCGTCTGCTGCACCAGAAGACCCTGAAGATACTCTCCACTGTTAACCCAAGAACTTGTGTTCATCGCGTTTGCAATTCACCTTCCACCGCAAACCCTTATGGATAACTACTTGCATTTGTTATTCTTACATTCATCCCCAGTGGTCTTGTTATTACAAGATACCCTGAAAAACTCGTCGTTGTTTCGATAATCCCTTGAGCTTACTGACTTGCTGTTCTTTGTCACTTGAATACCCCTATGGTTAATTCTCGCACTTATCGAGTATCCGCTCATCCCCTAGTTGTTCATGTGTTACACAAAAGTCTTCGAAATACCACCCGATATTCCGAAAATCCTCAGCAACCTATTGCTCTGGAATTTCTTGTTTGCTTTCATTATGATTAATCCCATAAGTATAGAAATCTTATTGACATTCCTTGTCATTATCATTTTGAGTCTGTTGACTCAATATGCTGCGAATACACGCAATCATCATTGATCCTTATAAATTACTTTTCCGGCTGAGCTTCCATTCTTTTAACTGGAATTGGTTCTCGACCAATCCAATTGTCGTTGATTGTACCCTAAGGCTATTCAACTTATCCATCCCTAATCAGAGCATTGATTCTGTTCCCTTAATTTGGAAATCATAATTCCTTTGCATTTGAGCTCTGGATTAGTCAGTTGTTTCTATAATCCAATGCCCTTGCATTGTTACTTCCTCTGATTGTGTGCCGATGCTCACATCAGCTCTGTTATGGACCGGCAGATCCATTAATGGATTTTATCCGACATTGTCCTTCATATTCAATAACCTTGTGAGCATTCCCTTGGATACATAATTCCTTTGGTAAATTGTATCATCTACTTTCTCAACCTTGCTCTACTTTCGAGCTTGTGATATTTACTATTGAAGCTTGTGGTATATGTTTCCACGATACCCTGACGGGTTGAACGCATGCTTTCCTTAATATGTGTGAACTCGAAAGTTTTCACGAGTCATACTCATCTGGTATTACACCAGGTAACACTTTCAACACTAATGCCTTTATCAAAGCGAGAAGTGAATGGGAGGTTATACATTGAAGAAGTAGGAGTCGACCTTGAACTTTGCGTTCATGTCCATGGACACGATGTACATATTCTCATCGAAGCTTCTTTTAAAATCAATTATTCCCTTGGTATAAGTTCATCTTATATCTGAGATCTGGCCTTTTTGCAATCGTGGTTCTGACCATGTTCTCCTTTAAATATCATGTCATGTGCAAGTTTAAGCACTTGTCTTCTATAGAGCAATACCCCAGTTCAACTTCTAGTTTGATCTGTCGTCGAGTATTACCCCCTGGTATCTCGAGATTGTCTTGGAACCGCATAACTTCTTATGAGTTCTTCATCAAGTGCTACCTTCCCACTGCTTCCAATTTTTCACGGGCTCTGAGTTATTAAACACTCAAAGACACCGATAACTGAACCGAGTCCGCTCTACGGTTCAATAACTCTTTTCAGTAAGCTTCTATAAGTACGAGTTTGTACCCGATCACGCCATTCCTAGCCTGTTTGGCTATATCATTGTGCTAATTTTTAACTGTGCTACCGGGTCCTTCTTCTCGGAGCACAAATTTCGACGGTGAGCTAATCTTACAATCGATCTTCCTCGTCATATCATTTATCCTTGAACAACAAGCTTGATTTCGAGTTTGTGTCGTACCCATGGTCCCAATGAATTTTGGCTTCATCATTTCCGTTGACTTGATGTCATCACCGATCAGTTACATCTTCTCAAAACCTCTCGACAAATGTGTCGTGATCATCATCAACATTTTGAGGTCTTCCAAGATATCTATCGAATTCTTGATGAGAAATAGCATCCTTTGCCCTCGATGGTTTGGGTTATCATCCACAACATTATTGCATTCCCTCCAACACAAAAATTGTTCCTGTTTTGTGTTGTACCTTGAGTTCCTTGTTATCCAACTTATGTTATGATTCTACCGCGGAGTATTACCATCTTTGATGTCAAGAAGGTTGTGGGGATTGCTCCACCTCTTAAGAATTCTTGCTATAGTGATACCTCTTGCCATCACCATTCTTTCTTGGTCCCCGTGTTGGTTCTAACCAGGATACCAACAGATGAACGGTACTATTTGGATTCTGCCCTTCTAGCAACCCTATTTTTGAAGTTAATGGTCGAAAGTTTATTCTTAGGCTATTGATTATTGAATCACCATTCTGACATTGGTCGTGCAACCCAACCCATATTTCGGGCGCACCCTTCAACCAATGTTTAATTGTGTATGTTTTCCTCGAGCATACTTCCTTATATCATTTGATCTGACAAATGTTATCTCCTTGTTCACTTAATGGTGGAAATCCATTTTTTGGGAATCTCGGTGAATTGCCGTTGAGTTCACCAGACACCTCCTTGTCCTCTCCTTGGGTTAATGATGGACTCTTGTTAACGGAAATCGCTTCATAGTTCATTTCCCCGAGAATCTTACCATGTCATCTCGTCAATTTGTGTTGCACCTTTTCTTCTCAGGTATCCTAAGTCTGAGGTATCCTAACACCAACCGGATCTGAATCTCGGTCAGATATGATGGTAGGGACAACTTTCCAAGAGTTATGATGTTGGTCCTTTGATGACCTGGTAACATGATGTCATGCCTAGCACCCCCCCCCCCTGGGTGGAGGACCTATTGTTGTAGTATCCTTTTTAGCAAGTTTAGCCATTCTTCCATGAGGAAATTGTAAGACTTATTCTACAAGTTATTCCTGATGGATCCTTCGTGTTTCCAAAGTCTGATCTTCACCTGAAGACCATGTCAATGCTATCTCGAAGCATGTCAATGGTACTCCGACTTTCAACAGGAACATTTGAAGCACGATGCTAAATTTTATTTATCAATTATCCAAACACCGTTGTATGGGTAATGTCGTGAAAATTTCTCTTCCCTTTCCTAAAGGGGTTTTCTACGTTATATCCCGTCATGAATATCAAGCGTTGCTTGCCCTTGGGAAGGATATACCCTTGAAAAATGTGTTTAAACATATTTTCCTTTCCATTGTTCTGTTTAATCCGATGATCATATTTTCCTTCCATTGGTTTGTTTAAACCTTTTTCTATGATCTATATGATATAAGCAGTAATAATCCACTCCTTGTGCAAATGCCTCGATGTACAACTCTGTCGGTAAGACCTTGTTACTATTGTTGATGACATTCCGGTAACCACCGATGGACGGGAACCTTGCCTATTGGTCCGCCTCGTTTCAACGAGCAGAAAAATGGTTCTCCTCGTCCCTCGCCCTTGGTACCGACTTTTTTGCCGACATAACTGATAGGCTACTCTCTGACATGTCTTGCTATCATGGCCGTGCCAGATGTCGACGCCCTTCCTACTTTAACCACATGGTGGGCCCATAACCCACAGTTCCACAGGATCGAAACCTGACTCTCCTATACACCCCCTGTTTTTTAAGGTTGTTCCTCGCACCTGGCCTCATATGTAATTCACGAGCCACCTTCCGTGTGATCTTCAATCCTGGTATTAAACACAATACTTGTTTCCGTTGCTTTGAACCCCTTTCACACTCTGTTTCAGGCAACGAACGATTGCCTACCCGCTTGAAACTTCTCATGGTACCCCCTTACTTTACTCTCGATATTTTCTTAGTTTTAGTTCGAGAGTTACTTTCCGCCACCTTCCCCGATGTTAACTACCAGATAGTCAACCTTGCAGAGGTCCATTCTCCCGGAATATACCCACTGTGACGCCCGGATAATCAAGCTACAGTAACCTCTGCTAATGACACCACGTCACCTCCGTTACTGTCGCTAATCTCGCGTTAGTTCGAAAATGATTCAAATTCAAATTTGAGATTTAGGCGAACAACAAAAGTTTTCAAACATTAAAACTAAAATATCCAAAATGTGTCAAATAAATCATGGGTAATACTAGTGGAGAAACCACAAATTTTATAAAATGTTTAAAGGCTCTAAACTAATTAAATTAGCAGCTATGACAATTAATTAAATGCCTTTTAAAAATAATAATAATGCAAACTATTTTAATTAGGTGTCAAACTTTTGGGGCAGTAGAATAAATTATAACATTAAATTAGGAGTTGTATTTATATTTTATAAAACAGAAATTAAAAGAAAATAGATAAAGAAAAGAAAACAGAAAACAAAGCAAAAAAAAGGGAAGAGAGAAAGCAAACCCCCCCCCCCACTGGGCTTCGACCCAGCAGGCCACAACCCCCCACTGGGCCAACCCACCAGGCCCAGCCGGCCACTCGCCCTGCCCTATATGGCCTCGTAACCCAAACCCTAATCCCCCGATTGCCCACTCCC
>NC_041385.1:380258112-380265666 GCF_002162155.2 Triticum dicoccoides | reverse complement strand
CACCGCCTCCATCTCGCGGCGCCTGGCCGCGCCCGCCAGGGCCGTCGCCGTCCGGGGCCTCCCCTACTCCCCGCCTCCTGCCGCTGTCGAGCGAGGCCGCCGACGCAGCAGGACCTCGCGCCCTCGCTGCGGTGACCTCGGGCACGGGCGCCCATTGCCCGAAACCGCCACGCCCGCACCCGGCGCCCAGCGCCCACTAGCGCCCGAACCCACTAAGGCCCCTGGGGCCTATGACAGATGGGCCCCACGCCCAGAATGTTTTAATAAAAAAAGGAAAATAAAATAAAAAAATAAATAATTAATTAGTGGATTAATTAAGTTAATTAATCATATTTAGATTAACCTAACAAACTAACTAATTTAATTAAACAGTAGTTAGATTAGTTAAACAATGATTAGGCTAAACAGTCAATGACCAGTGGGTCCCACACGTCAGCGACCCAGTCAACACCTCTGTTGACTGCTGATGTCATGCTGACGTCATGGTGACGTCAGCAGACACTATTCTGGATAATGTTGATTAAATTAAATAAATAAATCCTAAAAATGATTTAAATCTTTTAAAATTAATATAAAATAAACCGTAGCTCGGATGGAAAAACTTTGTACATGAAAGTTGCTCAGAACGACGAGACGATTCCGGATACGCAACCCGTTCGTCCGCCACACCCCCCTAACCTATCGAACTCGCAACTTTCCCCCTCCGGCTCCTCTGCCCGAAAACACGGAACCCCGGGAATACTTTCCCGGATGTTTTTCCCCCTTCACCGGTATCACCTACTACCGCGTTAGGGCACACCGAACACCGCGTATTGCCTTGTTATATTTTGTGATGCTTTGTTTGCTCTGTATTCATTATTTCTTCCCCCTCTTCTCTCCGGTAGACTACGAGACCGACGCTGCTGCTGACCAATTCGACTACGGAGTTGACGACCCCTCTCTCTTACCAGAGCAACCAGGCAAGCCCCCCCCCTTGATCACCAGATATCGCCTATTCTCCTCTATACTGCTTGCATTAGAGTAGTGTAGCATGTTACTGCTTTCGTTAATCCTATTCTGATGCATAGCCTGACATTGTCGCTACATCTGTTGATACCTTACCTGCAATCCTAAATGCTTAGTATAGGATGCTAGTTTATCATCATTGGCCCTACATTCTTGTCAGTCTACCTTGCTATACTATCGGGCCGTGATCACTTGGGAGGTGATCACGGGTATATACTATACATACATACATACTATACAGATGGTGACTAAAGTCGGGTCAGCTCATTGAGTACCCGCAAGTGATTCTGACGAGGGGGCTGAAAGGACAGGTGGCTCCATCCCGGTAGAGGTGGGCCTGGGTTCCCGACGGCCCTCGACTGTTACTTTGTGGCGGAGCGACAGGGCAGGTTGAGACCACCTAGGAGACAGGTGGGCATGGCCCTGTTCGGCGTTCACGGATACTTAACACGCTTAACGAGATCTTGGTATTTGATCTGAGTCGGCTACGAGCCTATACGCACTAACCATCTACGTGGGAGTAGTTATGGGTATCCCGACGTCGTGGTATCAGCCGAAGCACTTCAGACGTCAGCGACGGAGCGGCGCGCGCCGAATTGGACTGGAACGCCACTAGGCTAGGTCTGCTTTCGGCCGCGTACGCAACGTGCAGGTGTGTTATGGGCGATGGGCCCAAACCCCTGTGCGCTTAGGTTTAGACCGGCGTGCTGGCCTCTCTGTTGTGCCTAGGTGGGGCTGCGACGTGTTGATCTTCCGCGGCCGGGCATGACCCAGGAAAGTGTGTCCGGCCAAATCGGATCAAGCGTGTTGGGTTATGTGGTGCACCCCTGCAGGGAAGTTAATCTATTCGAATAGCCGTGATCTTCGGTAACAGGACGACTTGGAGTTGTACCTTGACCTTATGACAACTAGAACCGGATACTTAATAAAACACACCCTTCCAAGTTCCACAGACAACCCGGTGATCGCTTTTCTACAGGGCGACGAGGAGAGGATCGCCGGGTAGGATTATGCTATGCGATGCTACTTGGAGATACTACTTGGAGATGCTACTTGGAGGTCTTCAGTCTACTCTCTTCTACCTGTTGCAAGACAGGTGACCAGAAGCGTAGTCTTCGTTAAGACTAGCTATCCCCCTCTTATTCTGGCATTCTGCAGTTCAGTCCACTGATATGGCCCTTTACACATATACCCATGCATATGTAGTGTAGCTCCTTGCTTGCGAGTACTTTGGATGAGTACTCACGGTTGCTTTTCTCCCTCTTTTCCCCTTTCCCTTCTACCTGGTTGTCGCAACCAGATGCTGGAGTCCAGGAGCCAGGAGCCAGCGTCGACGACGACTACTACATTGGAGGTGCCTACTACTACGTGCAGGCTGACGACAACGACCAGGAGTAGTTAGGAGGATCCCAGGCAGGAGGCCTGCGCCTCTTTCGATCTGTATCCCAGTTTGTGCTAGCCATCTTATGGCAACTTGTTTAACTTATGTCTGTACTCAGATATTGTTGCTTCCGCTGACTCGTCTATGATCGAGCACTTGTATTCGAGCCCTCGAGGCCCCTGGCTTGTATTATGATGCTTGTATGACTTATTTTATTTGTAGAGTTGTGTTGTGATATCTTCCTGTGAGTCCCTGATCTTGATCGTACACATTTGCGTGCATGATTAGTGTACGATTGAATCGGGGGCGTCACAAGTTGGTATCAGAGCCGACTGCCTGTAGGAATCCCCTTTCCAACTCCTTGGCCGAAGTTGAGTCTAGCCATTGCAAAACTTTTACTAACTTGCTTGTGTGCCTTACGGGCCCACGTCGCCATTGGGTGGTATTGGGATCTTTTATTCCTCGACCTATACTCTGGGACTCTTATTTCTCTTCTATTCGGGTTAAATGATTTTTGCTAAATCTAACATTAGGATCTCGTTATCACTTTCACCCGGAGAGCCCCTTATTAATGATGATCGTCTGCGGCACGTGAAGACCCTGAAGATACTCTCCGTTGTTAACCCGAGAACTTATGTTCATCGCATTTGCAATTCCCCTTCCACCGTCAACCCTTACGGATAACTACTTGCAGTTGTTATTCTTACATTCATCCCCAGTTGGTCTTGTTATTACCAGATACCTCGAAACACTCGTCGTTGTCTCGATAATCCTTTGAGCTTATCGCCTTGCTGTTCCTTGTCACCTGAATACCCCTATGGATAATTCTCGCACTTATCGAGTATCCGCTCATCCCCAGTTGTTCTTGTGTTTCACAAAAGTCTTCAAAATAATATTCGATCTTCCGAAAATCCTCTGGAGCCTTTGGCTCTTGAAATTCTTGCTTGCTTGCATTATGGTTAATTCCATAACTCTCGTAGTCTTATTGACATTCCTTGTCATTATCATTTTTGAGTCTGTTGACTCAATATGTTTGCGAATACACGCAATCATCTTTGATCCTTATAAGTTACTTTTCCGGCTGAGCTGCCATTCTTTTAACTGGAATTGGTTCTCGACCAATCCAATTGTCGTTGATTGTACCATAAGGCTATTCAACTTATCCATCCCTAATCAGAGCATTGCTTCTGATCCCTTGATTTGGAAATCATATTTCCTTTGCATTTGACAAATGAGTTAGTAAGTTGTTTCTATAATCTGATCTCCTTGCATTCTTCTTCCTCTAGTTGAGTACCGATACTCGTATCAGATCCTTTGTGGACCATCAAGTCCTTTGTTGGATTGTTATCCGCCAGTGTCCTTCACATATGATCACTTTGAGAGTTCTTCCCCTGATACATAATGCCTTTGTTAAGTTGTATCCTCTGCTTGGCCAACCATGCTCTGCTTTCGGGCTTGTGTTATTTACTCTTGAAACTTGTGGTATATGCTTCTAAGAAGCCCCTATGGGTTGAACATATGCCTTCTCTAAACCGTGTGAACCCGAAAGTTTTCACGAGTCATACTCTTCTGGTGCTTCACCAGATAAAATTTCAACACTGCAACTTCATCGAACGTGAGAAGTGAATGAAAGGTTATGCATTGGAGAAGTGGGAGTTGACCTTGAACTTTGTGTTCATGCCCATGGACACGATGTAGATCTTATCATGGAAGCTTCTCTTAAATTAATTATCCCCTTGGTATAATTTCATCTTATATCTGGGATTTGATGTTTTGCAATCGTGGTTCCGGCCATATTGTTCTTCTTTGATCCCGTTTCTCGGACAAGTTAAATTACTTGTCTTTTGCACATCATTTCACCTGTCAAGCTTCTATTCTACTCTACCTTCGAGTATTACCCCCTGGTATCTCAAGGATATCAACCCATTGCACTTCATCTTATGAATTTCTGATGAAGTAATACCTTTCCCCGTCATAGTCACTCCACGGGTTCTAGGTTGTCGTCAACCGAAAACACCGGGTTGTGAATCGAATCAACACTGAGATTCAGTACTCCAAGTACTTTGTTGTTGAGAATTTTAATACTCCATCAAGTCATTCCTAGCCTGATCGGCTATATCATTATCATGCTAAATTTTAACCGTACTACCTGGTCCTTATTCCCGGAGCACAACTTTCGATGATAGCTAAGCTTACGACGATCGTCCTCGGCATATCATTTCGCCTTGAATAACAATCTTTGATTTCAAGTTTGTATTGTACTAGTGGTTTCAAAAACCTTTCGCTTCATCATTCCTTTGACTTGATGTCATCGTCGATCAATTACACCTTCATGAAATCTCTCGACAATTGTGTCGGATCACCTTCAACACTTTGATTTCTTTCGAGATGTTAACTGTGTTCATGATGAGAAATACCCTCCTTGCCCTCGATGATTTTTATTATCATCGACAAGACCCTTGACTTCCTTTCATCGCGAGCTTGTCCACATTATGAATACCACCTGCTCTCCAGCTAATGTTGTGTTCTGCCTTGAAGTATTACTGTCTTTTCTATCAAGAATGTTGTGAGGAATGCTCCACCTCTTAAGAATTCTTGAAATAGTGATACTTCTCTCCATCACCTTTTTCTTGGTCCCCGTGTTGTTTCTGACCGTAATACCGACAATTGAACTATGATGTGTGAATTTAAAATTCCTAGCAACCCTATTGCTTTGAAGTGAATGGTCAATAACTCCATTCTAAGTATTTTGGTTATTACATCGCCATTCTAACAATGATCATGCTACCTAAGCCCATATTTCGGGTGCACCTTTCAAACCAATGTTTAATTGTGTATGTTTCCCTCGAGCATACATCATTATATCATCAGATCCGACAAATGTTATCTCCTTGTCCGCATAATTGTGGGAACCCATCTTCTTGGAAATCTCAATGAATTTTTGCTGAGTCCATCAGCCACCTCCTCATCCCCTCCTTGGGGTAATGATGAACTATTGTTTCAGGAACCCGCTCCCATAGTTCATTTCCCGAGAATCTTGCAATGTCATCTCGTCGATTTGTGTTGCGCCTTTTCTTCTCGAACATCCTGAGTCCGAGGCATCATGACACCAATTGGATCTGAATCTCGGTCAGATATGATGGTTGGGACAACTTTCCAAGAGTTAGGATGTTGGTCCTTTGATGACCCGGTAACATGATGTCATGCCTAGCACCCCCCCTGGGTGGAGGACCTATTGTTGTAGTATCCTTTTTAGCAAGTTTAGCCATTCTTCCATGAGGAAATTGTAAGACTTATTCTATAAGTTGCTCCTGACGGATCCTTTGTGTATCCAAAGTCCGACCTTTGCTTGAAGACCATGTCAATGCTATCTCGAAGTATGTCTGTGGTACTCCGATCTTCAATAAGAACATTTGAAGCACGATGCTAAATTTTATTTATCATTATCCTAACATCGTTGTATGGGTAATGTCATGATATTTCTCTCCCCTTTCATGAAGGGTTTTCTACGTTATATCCTATCATGGATATCATGCTCTGCTTGTCCTTGGGAAGGATTTACCCCTGAAAGATGTGTTTAAACACATTTTCCTTTCCATTGTTCTGTTTAAACATAATAATCACTTTTCCTTTCCCTTGGTTTGTTTAAACCTTCTTGTGATCTATATAATATAAGCAGTAATATCCCTGCTCATGTAAACACCTCGGTGTACCATCTTGTCTGGTGTAACCCTGTTACTATTGTTGATGACATTCCGGTAGCCACCGATGGACGAGAACTTTGCCTATTGGTCCGCCTCGTTCAACGAGCAGGAAATGGTTCTCTTCGTCCCTCGCCCTTGGTATCGATGTTGTTGCCGACATATCTGACAGGCTACCCTTTGACACGCCTTACTATCATGACCGTGCAAAATGTCGGCCCCCTTCCTACTTTCAACCACATGATGGGCCCATAACCCACAGTTCCACAGGATCGAAACCTGACTCTCCTGCACCCCCTCTTCCCAAGGTTGTTCCTCGCGTGCAGCCTCGTATGTAATTCACGGGCCACCGTCCCAAGTGATCTATTTTGGTAGCAGACGCAATACCCAATCTCATTGCTCTGGACCCCTTTCGCATGTTGTTTCAGACATCGAACAATGGCCTATCCGTTTGAAACTTCTCATGGTACCTTCTTACTTTACTCTCGATATTTTCTTAAGTTCAATTCGAGAGTTACTTCCTACCCCATTCCCTGAGTTATGTACCAGATAGTCAACCTGGTAAGGCCCGCCCTTCCCGAGTCTTCCCCCATAACCTTTTCGTAAGTATGATGAAGATCCCGAAGACAGGATGACGACTTCATCATTTTGACCTGAAGCAGAAGTATGAAGGCATCAATATATTGGATTGACCTCTTCGGGAAGAGCAACCAACACCGAGAAGATCCGTTAGAATTTCGTAACCAATCTCTCCACCTTACTCCCCTCCTAAATCTCGGGACGAGATTTCTTGTAGTGGAGGAGAATTGTGACGCCCGGATAATCAAGCTACAGTAACCTCTGCTAATGACACCACGTCACCTCCGTTACTGTCGCTAATCTCGCATTAGTTCGAAAATGATTCAAATTCAAATTTGAGATTTAGGCGAACAACAAAAGTTTTCAAACATTAAAACTAAAATATCCAAAATGTGTCAAATAAATCATGGGTAATACAAGTGGAGAAACCACAAATTTTATAAAATGTTTAAAGGCTCTAAACTAATTAAATTAGCAGCTATGACAATTAAATAAATGCCTTTTAAAAATAATAATAATGCAAACTATTTTAATTAGGTGTCAAACTTTTGGGGCAGTAGAATAAATTATAACATTAAATTAGGAGTTGTATTTATATTTTATAAAATAGAAATTAAAAGAAAATAGATAAAGAAAAGAAAACAGAAAACAAAGCAAAAAAAGGAAGAGAGAAAGCAAACCCCCCCCCCACTGGGCTTCGGCCCAGCAGGCCACAACCCCCCACTGGGCCAACCCACCAGGCCCAGCCGGCCACTCGCCCTGGCCTATATGGCCTCGTAACCCAAACCCTAATCCCCCGATTGCCCACTCCCACCCCACTCGCTCCACTCCCCCTCTGCCCCCTCCACGATCTAGATCGGATCGGGGGCGCTCGACGCCACCGCCGTC
>NC_041385.1:380254218-380256726 GCF_002162155.2 Triticum dicoccoides | reverse complement strand
ATACTTTCCCGGATGTTTTTCCCCCTTCACCGGTATCACCTACTACCGCGTTAGGGCACACCGAACACCGCGTATTGCCTTGTTATATTTTGTGATGCTTTGTTTGCTCTGTATTCATTATTTCTTCCCCCTCTTCTCTCCGGTAGACTACGAGACCGACGCTGCTGCTGACCAGTTCGACTACGGAGTTGACGACCCCTCTCTCTTGCCAGAGCAACCAGGCAAGCCCCCCCCCCCTTGATCACCAGATATCGCCTATTCTCCTCTATACTGCTTGCATTAGAGTAGTGTAGCATGTTACTACTTTCGTTAATCCTATTCTGATGCATAGCCTGACATTGTCGCTACATCTGTTGATACCTTACCTGCAATCCTAAATGCTTAGTATAGGATGCTAGTTTATCATCATTGGCCCTACATTCTTGTCAGTCTACCTTGCTATACTATCGGGCCGTGATCACTTGGGAGGTGATCACGGGTATATACTATACATACATACATACTATACAGATGGTGACTAAAGTCGGGTCAGCTCATTGAGTACCCGCAAGTGATTCTGACGAGGGGGCTGAAAGGACAGGTGGCTCCATCCCGGTAGAGGTGGGCCTGGGTTCCCGACGGCCCTCGACTGTTACTTTGTGGCGTAGCGACAGGGCAGGTTGAGACCACCTAGGAGACAGGTGGGCCTGGCCCTGTTCGGCGTTCACGGATACTTACCACGCTTAACGAGATCTTGGTATTTGATCTGAGTCGGCTACGAGCCTATACGCACTAACCATCTACGTGGGAGTAGTTATGGGTATCCCGACGTCGTGGTATCAGCCGAAGCTCTTCAGACGTCAGCGACGGAGCGGCGCACGCCGAATTGGACTGGAACGCCACTAGGCTAGGTCTGCTTTCGGCCGCGTACGCAACGTGCAGGTGTGCTATGGGCGATGGGCCCAGACCCATGTGCGCTTAGGTTTAGACCGGCGTGCTGGCCTCTCTGTTGTGCCTAGGTGGGGCTGCGACGTGTTGATCTTCCGCGGCCGGGCATGACCCAGGAAAGTGTGTCCGGCCAAATGGGATCAAGCGTGTTGGGTTATGTGCTGCACCCCTGCAGGGAAGTTAATCTATTCGAATAGCCGTGATCTTCGGTAACAGGACGACTTGGAGTTGTACCTTGACCTTATGACAACTAGAACCGGATACTTAATAAAACACACCCTTCCAAGTTCCACAGACAACCCGGTGATCGCTTTTCTACAGGACGACGAGGAGAGGATCGCCGGGTAGGATTATGCTATGCGATGCTACTTGGAGATACTACTTGGAGATGCTACTTGGAGGTCTTCAGTCTACTCTCTTCTACCTGTTGCAAGACAGGTGACCAGACGCGTAGTCTTCGTTAAGACTAGCTATCCCCCTCTTATTCTGGCATTCTGCAGTTCAGTCCACTGATATGGCCCTTTACACATATACCCATGCATATGTAGTGTAGCTCCTTGCTTGCGAGTACTTTGGATGAGTACTCACGGTTGCTTTTCTCCCTCTTTTCCCCTTTCCCTTCTACCTGGTTGTCGCAACCAGATGCTGGACTCCAGGAGCCAGGAGCCAGCGTCGACGACGACTACTACATTGGAGGTGCCTACTACTACGTGCAGGCTGACGACGACGACCAGGAGTAGTTAGGAGGATCCCAGGCAGGAGGCCTGCGCCTCTTTCGATCTGTATCGCAGTTTGTGCTAGCCATCTTATGGCAACTTGTTTAACTTATGTCTGTACTCAGATATTGTTGCTTCCGCTGACTCGTCTATGATCGAGCACTTGTATTCGAGCCCCCGAGGCCCCTGGCTTGTATTATGATGCTTGTATGACTTATTTTATTTGTAGAGTTGTGTTGTGATATCTTCCCGTGAGTCTCTGATCTTGATCGTACACATTTGCGTGCATGATTAGTGTACGATTGAATCGGGGGCGTCACACCCACCCTTTATTCTTTCGTAAGTACGATTGAGTTCTCGAAGAAAGGAAGCCGACTTCATCATGATGACTGAAGCCTAGGGATGAAGACATCAATGTTATGGATCGACCTCTTCGAGAAGAGCAACCAACACCGAGAAGATCCGTTAGAATCTTGTAACCTATTCTTCCCCCTTACTCCCCTCTAAAATCTCGGGACGAGATTTCTTGTAGTGGAGGAGTTTTGTAACGCCCGGGTAATCAAGCTACAGTAATCCAACGATAATCATTCCACGTCACCCCGGTTACTATTGATAATCTACCGTTAGTCCAAAACCGAGTCAAATTCAAACATTAAAATAAAGTTAAATTATAAAAGTTTTCAAAATATTAAACTAAGATGTTCGGGCTGTGCCAAAAATGGCATAGGTAATTATAGTGCAGCAAACATATTTTATAGAATGTCTAAATGATTGAAAATGAAATAGAACAGAACATAAAATAAATAAGAGAAAGAAAACACACAAAAAAACCGAAAACAAAACCAAAAAAAAAGAAAAAGAAAAG
>NC_041385.1:380140810-380253191 GCF_002162155.2 Triticum dicoccoides | reverse complement strand
GCCTCACCAGGACTATGCACGGCCACGCCCTTGCTCGCCTCGTCGCCGACGGTCGTGCGCCCCGGAGCTCTGCTCCGCCCCTGAACACCACCTCCGCCGTCGCAGTTCGCGCACCCCGCCCTCGGTTGTTGCCGCTGCGGCCTGGGGGCCTCGCCGTGCCGCCCCCGCACGCTGGTCGCCGCTCAGGCTTCGGCCACGCCCGCGGCGCCCGTCGTCGGGTTCGCCCGCACGCCCGAACCGCTCGGGCTGGTGCCCGACACCCGGCACCCGCAAAGCCCCTCTGGGCCAATGACAGGGGGCCCCACGCCCAGAATGATTAAAAAAAAAGAGAAAATAATAATAATAATAAAATTAATTAATTAATTAATTAAGGAATTAATTAGGTTAATTAATTATAATTAGATTAACCTAATCACTAATTAACCTAATTAACTGTTACTTAATTAAAACAGAGTATGACGATCGGGACCCACCTGTCAGGTTGACCAAGTCAACTACTGACGTCATGCTGACGTCATCATGACGTCAGCAGACACTATTCTGGATAATGTTGATTAAATTAATTAAATAAATTCTAAAAATGATTTAAACTTTAGAAAATCAATATAAAATAAACCGTAGCCCGGATGGAAAAACTTTATACATGAAAGTTGCTCAGAACGACGAGACGAATTCGGATACGCAGCCCGTTCGTCCGCCACATGTCCCTAGCATAGTGAACCTGCAACATTTCACCTCCGGTTCATCTGTCCGAAAATGCGAAACACCGGGAATACTTTCCCGGATGATTTCCCCCTTCGCCAGCCTCACCTCATACTGCGTTAGGACACACCTAGCACCGCTCTTTGTCATGTCTTTTGTCGTCTTGCTTATGTTTGCACTGTATTTATTGTTTCTTCCCCCTCTTCTCTTCGGTAGACTACGAGACCGACGTTGCTGCTGCCCAGTTCGACTACGGAGTTGACGACCCCTCCTTCTTGCCAGAGCAATCAGGCAAGCCCCCCCTTGATCACCAGATATCGCCTATTCTACTCTATATTGTTTGCATTAGAGTAGTGTAGCATGTTACTGCTTTCCGTTGATCCTATTCTGATGCATAGCCTGACATTGTTGCTACATCTGTTGATACCTTACTTGCAATCCTAAATACTTAGTATAGGATGCTAGTTTATCATCATTGGCCCTACATTCTTGTCAGTCTGCCTTGCCATACTATTGGGCCATGATCACTCGGGAGGTGATCACGGGTATATACTATACATACATTCATACTATACAGATGGTGACTAAAGTCGGGTCAGCTCGAAGAGTACCCGCGAGTGATTCACGGATTGGGGGCTGAAAGGACCTTTCTCCCGACGGCCCTCTGTGTGGATCTTTGTGGCGGAGCGACAGGGCAGGTTGAGACCGCCTAGGAGAGAGGTGGGCCTGGCCCTGTTCAGTGTTCGCGGATACTTAACACGCTTAACGAGATCTTGGTATTTGATCTGAGTTGGCTACGAGCCTATACGCACTAACCATCTACGTGGGAGTAGTTATGGGTATCCCGACGTCGTGGTATCAGCCGAAGCACTTCAGACGTCAGCGACGGAGCGGCGCGCGCCGAATTGGACTGGAACGCCACTAGGCTAGGTCTGCTTTCGGCCGCCCTCGCAACGTGCAGGTGTGCTATGGGCGATGGGCCCAGACCCCTGTGCACTTAGGTTTAGACCTGCGTGATGGCCTCTCTGTTTTGTCTAGGTGGGGCTGCGACGTGTTGATCTTCCGCGGCCGGGCATGACCCAGGAAAGTGTGTCCGGCCAAATGGGATCAAGCGTGTTGGGGAATGTGGTGCGCCCCTGCAGGGAAGTTAATCTATTCGAATAGCCGTGATCTTCGGTAACAGGACGACTTGGAGTTGTACCTTGACCTTATGACAACTAGAACCGGATACTTAATAAAACACACCCTTCCAAGTGCCAGATACAACCGGTGGTCGCTCTCCCTCAGGGATATGAGGAGGGGATCGCCGGGTAGGATTATGCTATGCGATGCTACTGGAGATGCTACTTGGAGATGCTACTTGGAGGACTTCAATCTACTCTCTTCTACGTGCTGGGAGACGGAGGCTGCCAGAAGCGTAGTCTTCGATAGGACTAGCTATCCCCCTTTTATTCTGGCATTCTGCAGTTCAGTCCACCGATATGGCCTCCTTACACATATACCCATGCATATGTAGTGTAGTTCCTTGCTTGCGAGTACTTTGGATGAGTACTCACGGTTGCTTTCTCCCCCCTTTTTCCCCCTTTCCTTTCTTTCTGGTTGTCGCAACCAGATGCTGGAGTCCAGGAGCCAGACGCCACCGTCGACGACGACCCTTACTACACCGGAGGTGCCTACTACTACGTGCAGCCCGCTGACGACGTCCAGGAGTAGTTAGGAGGATCCCAGGCAGGAGGCATGCGCCTCTTTCGATCTGTATCCCAGTTTGTGCTAGCCTTCTTAAGGCAAACTTGTTTAACTTATGTCTGTACTCAGATATTGTTGCTTCCGCTGACTCGTCTATGATCGAGCACTTGTATTCGAGCCCTCGAGGCCCCTGGCTTGTATTATGATGCTTGTATGACTTATTTTATTTGTAGAGTTGTGTTGTGATATCTTCCCGTGAGTCCCTGATCTTGATCGTACACATTTGCGTGCATGATTAGTGTACGATTAAATCGGGGGCGTCACACGGTCTACCATGAGTCCCATCCATTTCCGATGATAATAAAAAATCATCCATTGCGTTGTCTTCAAAAAGGTAGTCCACATCATCCATTCTAGTATAAGTATGCCATTCCTTCGTACTTTGCCAAACGATTGTTGGTCCATTGCCTTAGGATGGAATTGAGAGTTTCGATGATCCCTAAATCAAAAGTAATTCTTTTTGCCACTTAAGGGAATAGTTCTATGAGTCACCTCCTCTAAGATGTCTCGTTATGGCATCATGGCAACTCAACTCCTCGCTACATTGATAAGCGTTCACCACCTTCTTAAGTTTGGAATTGGTGCCTACCTAGTGAACCATCCTCATCTATTTCACTCCATCCCTCTGGATGTATGCTTCATGTCTCAGGTCAAGAGATGTTTCAATGTCTCACTCCATGAGTTGATCCTGAGTTGTTCAATCTTCAAGAAGATCGATCCTTGTAGAGTTTTCCCTTCCCTCTCGTTGTCATGTTGGTTGGAATTCTCAGAGCAAGACATCGAGAAAAAGATGGTGATCGAATCAATGTTCTTATGAAGTGCAACCTGGATCATGAAGATTCTGTTAGTTTATGTTCCCCCTTCATCTTACCCTACGCTTGAATCTCGGGATGAGATTCTTGTTTAGTGGGGGTGAGTTGTCACATCCCTAGTTCTGGTCTGCTCTGGGCCAGCTAGTCATGTGTTGCATCATGTTTAATTTGCTCTTAATCTTGAAATGGGGAACAATTCAAACCCTAGCACCAAATGAATTCAAATAGGATCAAATAAAATCATTTTCAATGATCCCAAAATGCCTTTAAAAATGTTCATGATTTTCGATAAAGGTGAAAACCTCTGCTAAAAAAATAATGAACATATTTCTAGGTCATTCCTAGATTTTTGATTTAATTCACAATTATTTGAATTTGGACATTTTAAATCTTATAAATGTTATTAAATGTCCAAATATTCCTGAAAGTACTTGTAGGCTGTTGGAAATAATTCAAATAGTGCCTACAATTTATTCCAGGATTTTATTAAGTGATTTAGTATTTTTTTACTAGATCCAGAAACAAAGAGAAAATAGAAAACATAAACTAAAATCGGAAAAACAGAGAGAGATCAAAAACGTACCTAGCGCTTACCTGTCCAGCCTAGTGGTCCAGCACTGTTGGCCCAGCCCAGCAGCCATCCGCTGTCGTATTCCTCTTGCCAGGAGGACAGACTGGTGCATGGCGAGCGCACCGACGACGCCTTGCCACCTCCTGCTTCAGCCGCGCAGCCTCGACCCCCCAGGCGTGCCACAGAGATGCCCCGCATCTCCTGTCCCCTCTCCTCCACTCGCTGCTCCCTCTCCTCCTCTCTAGCTCCTCCCTGAGCTCCGTCCGAGAGCAACCATCACCGCCGCTCGATGTTGCCATGGCTAGAGCCCCCTCCTCACCCTCCGTCCATGTCTAGAAGCTACGCCTCGCCTGCCTCGTCCTCTCCGTCGACGCACGCGGCATCGAATGTCCCCGAGTGATGTCCCTGATCTCTTCTTCAACCTCCAGCCTCCGAGATCGCCGGCAACACCATGACACCATCCGGCCTTCCCCAAGCTCGCTGAGACCCTCGTCCGACTCGCCGTGAGATCCTCTATCGATCCCCCTGCTCCCATGCTCAATAGCTCAGCGTAGCCCTCATTTCCATCAAGATCGAACCTCACTAGCGAAGGACATGTCGTCGTCATCGTTTTGGTTCGCCTCCGTCCAAACCGAGTGTGTCACTTCACTCAGTGCACTCCCAGGAGCCGAGCACACCCACCAGATCCTCCTCCCGTACGACCTAGCGTCGAACCCGTTTGCTCCCAAACTCCGGCCGCCACGGATGACCCCGCCATCGTCAGCTCAGCCCATCCCAGCACCTCCCACCACCACCAAGGGACGCGGCATGTTCCCCTTGTTCGAACGCTCCATCTTGCGCATCCAACGGGACCCTATAGCGCAATCCCGACGCAGACGTTGCCGCGATCTGAGGTTGCCGGCGATTAAACGCCGGTGGCCGACGTGGCTCATTAGTTTAGGAGATAACCACAGTTAACTAAAGCTGGTGCCACTGACGGATGGGCCCCACGCCCTAATTAACCCCCGGATTTATTTCCTGTTTAGTTTAATTAACCCAGCAGGACCCACGCGTCAGAGTTGACCCTGCTGACGTGGTCGTTGACCTGGCCCACCTGTCAGTGACTCTAACCAGCCCTGTGTCACTGACGTGTCGCCCCCACACGTCAGGTTTGACCTGGCCGACTCTGTTGACCAGCTGACATCAGCATGACCTAGTGCTGACGCAATAAAGCTTTTCTGGCGTTTAATTAATTCAGAAAATTCCAGAAAATGCCCAAAACTTCAAAAAATCATAGAAATTAATCTATAACTCCAAATGAAATAAGTTATATATGAAAAATGATCAGAAAAATCCAATATATCCATCTGTAGCGGTTTCATGCATGTTTAAACAAGTTAAACTCACTGTTTAGTTCAAAACATGATAATGCACTATTTGAATTCATAGTTTGAGTTTGGGGTTGAACATTTGGTTCAAAATTACTCAAACCATCTAGTCTTAGTTGCATTAGCTTAACCATAGCATATTGCCATGTCATGATCATGCATCATATTGTGCATTGCATTGATTGTGTTCTTCCTTGTTTGCCGGTAATTGTCCCCTCTCAGTAGACGACGTTCTGACGATGTGATCGATGACACCGATGAAGAACTATACTATCTTCAGAACTGCCAGCCAAGCAAAACCCCCTTGTTCATTCTGATACAATCCCACTCTCTCGCTCCTGCTCTCTTTTAATACATTAGGACAACAACGATTCATTTGTTACATGCTGCGGTAGTTGAAACCATTTCCTCTCCATGACCTGCCATTGCCACAGTAAATAGATGAAACCAACTAGCATGAGTAGGAGTTGTTTGAGCCCTGATGTGCCTACTCATTCATGCTTGTTTGTCATGCCTACTATTGCTTAGAGTTGTGTCAGGTCTAATTTATCGGGGATGAATTGGAATGGTGATGAACATGTCCTACTGTGTGTGAGCTAAGTGTGTGAACACGATTTGGTAAAGGTAGCGGTGAGAGGCCATGTAGGAGTACATGGTGGGTTGTCTCATTGAAGCCGTCCTCGGGAAGTGAGTTCTATGTTTGTGATCAATGAACAACTACTACCACACGTTGGCCCTGAAATATGACCACGCTCGACTTATTAACCGCCCCTGTCCTCTGTCTAGGAGTTGCAAGTAGTTTATGGTGTTTGTAGTTTGCTGGAGGCCGTGCACAGTGCTGACCTGAGGGGTGGGTTGTGATGTGGTATGCTCGTGGCACGGTGTATCGGGACACCTGTTTGGTGGGCTCGTGAACCCTGCACACATCGTTCGGGGCCGTATGTGGAAACGTCAGACGGACTCCCTGTGGATGGAACCTGAATAGGTGATAAACCTGGACTAGAGACTTGTGTGGTTAGTCAGGTCGTGGTCTACACCCACGTCGGCTTTCGCTTGAAGTGTGCCGAGCACATGTCATGTGCAGACGCAAAGTGGTGGAAACATGTGTGAAGAAGTACACCCCTGCAGGGTTATAAATGATCTATTCGAATATCCGCGTCCGCGGTAAAGGACCTTTTGGTTGCCTATATAGTTCATAGACAAGTGAAAGTGGATAATCTAAAATGCGCAAGATAAGCGTGAGTGCTATGGATGGCGTTCTCGTAGGAAGGCGGGAGCGGGTCCATGGTGGTGTATTGATATGGTGAATATGTGGACTCGTGTGCGCCACCTCAAAAGAGTTACTTGCAGTCGTAGTTCGGGGTAGCCACCGAGTCAAAGCTGGCATGATGTAGTTAAACCCCCACCATCCATTTGTTCATAATGATGCATATGTAGTTAGTTCTGATGTAAGTCTTGTTGGGTACATTTGTACTCACGTTTGCTTAATTTATGTTTTGCAAAGAGACTTCAGTCTCGCTAGTAGTTCCACGTGGACTTCAACGTTTAGTTTGTTACCTCAGCTACGATCTTGTGCCCCCGGAGGGATCTTGTAGATAGTCAGGATTCTCAGCCCCTTTTCATTTGTAGTTGTCTGTACTCAGACATGTTATACTTCCGTTGGTTGCATGCTCTGAATGCTAGGTCTTCAGACCCATGTTTCTAATATCTTGCTCCTCGGAGCCTAATGAATAAATACTTTGAGTTGTAGAGTTGTGTTGTGATGTCATGTTGTATTTGCACATATCGGACATATTGTGTGTATGATTTGAAATGCTTGGTATGTGTGGGATCCCACAACCTAGTTTTTTATTCTTGGTAGCCTCTCTTACAAGGAATGTCTCCTAGTGCTTCCACTGAGCCATGGTAGCTTGCTACTGCTCCGGAACACTTAGGCTGTCCGGCATGTGTCCTTCTTCATTCCTGTGTCTGTCCCTTCAGGGAAATGTGACGCGTTGTTCCTTTAAGTCCTTGTAGCTTTCTACGACTTGGGTTCATATGTTGCTGATCGACACGTTCGTTGCTGGGTCATGTATGCCTGTCCCTGTAAGTTAGCGCCACCTTGGGTTTATGACTAGTCATGTCGGCCCGGGTTCTTTGTCATATGGATTCTAGCGACACTATCATATACATGAGCCAAAAGGCACAAACGTTCCCGGGCGAGGTAAGGTGGCACCAGTGGGAATACCGTGTGTGAGGCCGCAAAGTGATATGATGTGTTACATGCTAGATCGGTGTGACTTAGGGACAGGGTCCTGACAATTTGTGGCTCGACCACCATTCATCATTTTTATACATGTTACGCTAGATCATTGCACATCCCGGTACACCACCGGAGGCATTCATATAGAGTCAATTTTTTTTCTAGTATCGAGTTGTAATTTTATTTTGAAGTTTAAGTAAATAGAAGTGTGATGATCATCATATTCATTATTAAAGCATTGTCCCAAATGAGTAAATAAAAAAGAAAAAAAGGCCAAAAAGAGCCTGCCAAAAAAGAGGCCAAAAAGAGCCCAACAGAAAAAGAGAAAATTAAGAAAATAAAAAATTGAGAGAAAAAGAGAGAAAGGGCAATGTTAGTATCCTTTCCACACTTGTGCTCCAAAGTAGCACCATGTTTTTCATATAGAGAGTCTCCTATGTTTTCTTTTCATATAACTAGTGGGAAATTTTCATTATAGGACTTGGCTTGTATATTCCAACGATGGGCTTCCTCAAATTCCCTCGGTCTTCATGAGCACGCAAGTTGGATGCACACCCACTTAGTTTTATTTTTGAGCTTTCATACACTTCTAGATCTTAGTGCATCCGTTGCATGGCAATCCCTACTCCTTGCGTTGACATCAATTGATTGGCATTTCCATAATCCGTTATTATCTCCATCACCATACTCTATTCCACCCATAGTGCTATATCCATGGCTTGCACTCATATATTGCGTGAGAGTAGAAAATGCTGAAGCGCTTTAAAAAGTATGAACCAATTGCTTGGCTAACACCGGGGTTGTGCATGATTTATACTTTGTGTTGAGAAGATGGAGCATGACATGGCCATGTGATTTTGTAGGGATAACTTTCTTTAGCATTGATATATTGAAGGACATGATTGTTTATTGGTATGCCTTATTATTATTGTTTTTGTGTTGGACTCTAGACTATTGCTTTAAATCATTCAGATCTTAATTAATATTCATGCCACAAAGAGAGATTACATGATGAACATGATAGGTAGCATTCCACATCAAAAAATTATTTTTATCATTTACCTACTGGAGGCCGAGCAGGAATTAAGCTTGGGGATTCTTAATACGTCTCAGATGTATCTATAATTTTTGATTATTTCATGCAACTACGGTATCAATCTTGGATGTTTATTAAGGAATTATATGCAATTATATATCATTTTTTGGGACTAGCCTATTAACTTAGTGCCCAGTGCCAGTTGTTGTTTTTTGCTTGTTTTTTGGCTTTTCAGGAAATCAATATCAAACATAGTCCAAACGGAGAAAAAAATTGGATTAATTTTTTCTGGGCGAGAACAGGCCCTAGAAGGTTCAGGAGAAGACCCGACGAGCCATGAGGAAGCACCAAGCTCGGGAGGCACGCCCCAAGGCTTGTGGGCTCCTCGTGGCACCTCTTGACCTAATTCCACCTCCATAAATTCTCAAATATTCCCCTGACATCAGAGAGCCATCGGAAATACTTTTTTCACCACCGCAAGCTTTTGTTCTTGTGAGATCCCATATGGAGGCCTTCCTCGGTACTCTACTAGAGGGGGATCGACATTGGAGGGGCTCTACATCAACCTTGCTACCCTTCCGATGATGTGTGAGTGATTTACCATAGACCTACGAGTCCATAGCTAATAGCTAGATGGCTTGTTCTCTCTTTGATCTTCAATACAATGTTCTCCTCGATGTTCTTGAAGATCTATTCAATGTAGTGACTTTTGCGGTGTGTTTGTTGGGATCCGATGAATTGTGAGTTTACGATCAGATTATCCATGAATATTATTTGAGTCTTCTCTGAACTATTTTATGCATGATTATTATAGCTTTGTATTTCTCTCCGATCTATTAATTTGGTTTGGCCAACTAGATTGATTTTTCTTGCAATGGGAGTGGTGCTTTGAAATGGGTTCAATCTTGGAATTTTTTTTAAACTACGATGATTTTCATAGCAAATTGGGAAACTATATGCCCTCATGCATAAAAATCGAAACCATGACCCCATCGGCCAACTCTTGGCCGAAGTGGGCTTTTCAGCCTCCCGCTAGCCGAAGTGTGGCCCAGCTAGGCCAAAGAGGAGTTGTCGGTGGCCTAGCGACCAAAGAAGTGGGCCTCGGCCTACCGGAGAATGACGAGACCGACTTCGGTCCATCAGCGATCGGAAAGATCTTTGGCCAAGTAATGATCGAAGCGTTCTGGATAAGTCGTTGCGGTCGTCTCCTTCCTTTCGCTTTTGTTTCTTCCTCTCTCTCTCTCTCTCTATCTCTCTCTCTCTCTCTCTCTCTCTCTCTCTCTCTCTTGATGTTGTCTGTTTCTCTCCCAACCCCGTGCCGATCTCCTTTTTCCATCCATTTTTTAAACCAAGCCACAGAAACAATAGATCGTAGCAATCCTTGTCAGCCTACGGTCATTTTTTCCCATGGGATAGTTTTTGTGCGTACAAGTGAGTGTCCGTGTCAAAACCGGCAGATCTCGGGTAGGGGGTCCCGAACTGTGCGTCTAAGGCTAATGGTAACACGAGGCGTGGGACACAATGTTTACCCTGGTTCGGGCCCTCTCTATGGAGGTAATACCCTACTTCCTGCTTGATTGGTCTTGATGAATATGAGTATTACAAGAGTTGATCTACCACGAGATCATCATGGCTAAACCCTAGAAGTCTAGCCTATGAGGTTATGATTGTTGTGGTTAAACCCTAGAAGTCTAAACCCTCTAGTTTATATAGACACCGGAAGGGCTAGGGTTGTACAAAGTCGGTTACAGAGAAAGGAATCTACATATCCGAATCGCCAAGCTTGCCTTCCACGCAAAGGAGAGTCCCATCCAGACATGGGACGAAGTCTTCTATCTTGTATCTTCATAGTCCAACAGTCTGGACTAAGTATATAGTCGGGCTGTCTAAGGACCCCTTAATCCGGGACTCCCTCAGTAGCCCCTGAACCAGGCTTCAATGGCGATGAGTCCGGCGCGTAGATTTGTCTTTGGTATTGCAAGGCGGGCTCCTCCTCCGAATATTCCAACATAGCCTTCCGAACATAGAAAACGTGTCTGGCTCTACAAAACAAGTACAACACACAACCGCAGAGAGTATAATATTTCACGAGTCCAATCCGCTGACAACTTTTTGTAGCGTGACATCACGCCACTGCCCTGTCATTATTCGAACCGTTTTTTAGCCTGCCTCCCCGTATTTCGAGGTGTGGTTTCATTGGCACGTCTTGTCAAAGTAGAGATCGTGTCCCCTTATCACGGGATTCTCATCAATACGGGCATCGGTAACCCAACCGTGTCATCTGCACGGCAGTTGGGGAATAGGCGGATTTTAAGGCAAGCAGGGAGGCGCATGACTTTTACTTCCTTTATAAAGGGATAAGGATTCATCCTTGTTCAGCCACGCCTTCTCCGTCCTCTGCTCATCCATTCTCGAGCTCCAGCGCCCAAGCTTTCGCCTTATCCGCCCAAAAAAGCACTCCAATCATGTTTGGATCCAGAGCTGGAGGCAAGTGGATGACCTCTTCTGTCAAGAAGGACTTCAAGGAGCTCCGGGAGGCCAGGTACCTGGCCAAGGAAATCGTTCACCGACTTCCGTCCAAGGGACAGATCGTCCCTACCCCAGAGCCTCATGAGAGGGTTGTGTTCCTCACACACTTCGTCCGCGGGCTGGGATTCCCTCTCCACCCGTTTGTCCATGGACTGATGTTTTACTGCGGGCTGGACTTCCATGATTTGGCCCCCAACTCTATCCTCAACATCTCGGCATTTATTGTCGTGTGTGAGGCCTTCCTTCGCATCCCACCTGACTTCGGCCTATGGCTGAAGACCTTCCATGAAGCCAAAGGTGGTGAGCGGCCAACAAGTAGAGTGCGGAGGCGCCATGGTCGGCAAGATGCCCAATGTCACCTGCCCTGAAGGCTCCTTCGTGGAGACTATCAAAGGGTTGCAGGCGGGGTGGTTCTACATCACTGAGTCGCGCGACACCAACTGGGCAGCGGCCCCGCGTTCTGATCCGGTGTTCCGATGCGACTCACCTCCTAGCAAGAGAAGACCCTAACATGGGGTTCTTCGGACGAGCTGACTAGGCTCCAGACGTGCGTCCAGAACATGATAAACAAGAGAATCAAGCTCGTTAACGCCGGATCCTTCCGTGCCAACGCCGGACTTGCTATTTGTGGGAGTTTGATCCGGCCAAGCACCAGACGCTACTAGAGCTCTTCGGCACGATGCATGAAGACATCTGGATGGTGCTCTTCAAGGCCGGCGAGACACCACCGCCCACGACCGAGGATCGTGGGCTTAGCTTAAAACGCCAGGCTAATTCGGTAAGTTATTTCATGTTTTCAAGGTATACCCTTTAGTGGCATATTTGGAGGAAGGAACATAAGCCTTCATATCAATTTTTTCAGGCCTGGATAGAGATAGCGGGGCGGATTAACTGTCCAGCTATGCTACCCGAAGACCAAGAAACACCACTTCTGACGAAGATGTTGTTTTCGGCGCCTTATGAGGTGCCAGAGAAGAAGGCCAAGAAGACGGCCAAGGGGACCAGAGATGGTCTCCGTCGCAAGGGCGCTTCAGACGCGATGTCCGAAGATGTCAAAGATCACTCCTCCGTTGCTGGAGACGAGGAGGAGGAGAAGGAAGAAGAAGAGATCCATTCCCCCCCCCTATTGGGGGGAGAAAGAAGAGGGTGGCCTCCACACATGGGGAGGCCGAGGCATCCAAGAAAGGGAAAACTTCCCTTCCGGACAACTCCATCGCGGCCACCAACAGCGGCGGTGAGTGGGAGCCTAGGGTAAAGCCCCTGGCCAAATCATAAGTACCCGGACACAGTAACATGTCCGGCCTTTTTAATTTATTGTTTTTAATGTGCTGGATCGTGTACTTGAAGTCCAACTCGGTCCAACATCGATCTATCCTCCTCTTCGGAGGGATCGCTGGACCCGTCGGCAATGAACAACAAGTCCCTCCCGACGGCCTCCTCCCCCAAGGTCGCGGACAACACCGAGGTGCTGTCTTGAAGGACCCCGGGCTAGGGAGAGGCTCAGGAGGCCGTCCTTGTGGTGCCGGAGGGTAAAACCCCAGTTGCCGAACACATGGGGGGACAGACCCCTATGGACACCAACGATGGGGGTCGTATCCAATTCGCCCCCCGGCCGAATACAGCTCCGGAGACCTAAGTGGCTCCGGATTTAGGCAGGCCACCTCTTTCGAATGAGGGGGGCGAACCAACTCCACCTTCTCTGTCCATCTAGAGGCACCGGATAGATTACTAGAAGCGCGGCAAGGCGCTTCCATTGTGGAAGAACACCGTACCCTTATGGGTACAGTGATTGAGAGGGTCCAGTCTTCGAAAAGCAGACTGAATGAAGCCTGCACTAGCCTTCTAACAGGATTTGAGGTAAGTAACGTAATTAGAAGAAGAATGTCATAGTATAGACAGCAGCCCCTGATACTTTGTCCGGTGTTTGGAAAGAAAAGCCGAACAGAGGATCAATCAATTTTCGCAGGAGTCTAACATAATATATCTTTGTGAATAAGCAGGCATCGCTGCTGGCTACTGCCGCTCATACTGCAGAGGTCTCCGGACGGAAGCAGAACCTAGAGCGGGTTGAGGAAGAGCTCGGCCTCGTGAAGAAGCAGTTGGAGGACAACCAAGGTATGCAGTAACCTGCGCGTATATTTAGGAAGGATGAATGGTTCGTGCTGACTAAAGTGTCATGAACTTTATGAGGGGCCACGACTAAAGTAGCGGCCCTCAAGAAGGCGTTGGCCGAGGCTGAGGACAAAGCCAAGGAATGCGCCGTGCGCGAGAAGCAGGAACCCTTGTCAGCGAGATCCAGCAAGAGCTCCAGGACGCCGTCAAAAAGTACAAGTCCTTGGAGCGCGATTTTGAGACCCAAGGGTCCGAACTTGCCAAGGCCCACCAGAGCGCACAAGATGCCCAAGCTGAAGCCCAGAGTGCCCTCCAGGAGATACAGGCGGCCAAGAAAATCACGGCGGGTAAGGCTTTTAGAATGCAGAGCAAATATGTGAAGGAAAGTTTCCTCTTACTACTTACTAACCCGGATTTGGAGTTCTCCAGGGGCATTTGTGGATTTGCTGCGCAGCATATCAGACGCTGCAGAATTTTATCGAGTCGAAGAAGAGAGCTCTACGGAGAAGCTGTTTTGGTCCCAATACCTTGGACCAGAACATCCAGTGCCCTTTAGCGACCAGCTGAAACAGCTAGTCGACCTGCATAAGGCGGCCGAACTAGCCATGAAGGACTTAATAGTCCGGCTATGGCCTGCCGAGCCCATGCCCAGCAGCTACTTCACACTCATGAAGCGGCTTGTGAGTGCCTGCCCACAGCTTGAAGCCATCAAGCGGTCGGTTTGTATCGAAGACGCGCGGACGGACTTTGCCCGCGCGAAGATGCATTGGGCAAAGATGGATGCCACGAAGCTGATGACCGAGGGGCCGCCTGAGGGCAAGGAGGACCGCCGACCCGAACTATATTTTGATAGTGTCCTGGAGGGATCCCAGCTTATGGCGGAGCAATGTGCCAAGGATATCATATTCCCTTGAAAACATTCATGTTATCCTGCCCTGTAATATGAAACAAGATCGTTATGTAATATAATGCTTATTTATTTAAAATTTTACCTCCTGTGCGGCCGTTTATGAAATCTGAGAGTTGGCCAGTTGTCAGCTTCTGCCCCAACGTAGATAATACGGGGGTGTTCGGGATAAATCTAAACACTCTTTACTCCAAATTTTGGTCCTTAAAGGAGGTGTTTAGCGCAACGAACAAGGCAATCATACTATACGGCTTAACACCCTCACTTAGCCATAGGAGTTTGACAATGAAAATTTTTGGCGCAGCCCCTGGTATTCGGAAGGCCAAACTTGGGGCGCTATACACGCCTAATCGGATAAAAACCTATTCCTCGCATAATGCGGAAATAATCTCTAAGGATTTGAAACCTCTCGAACAGCTGACCAGCTCTCGTCGCATCATGACATTTAGTTTTCGGCTTTCTCTACTGAGGTGCTCGTCCGGAAGAACCGGGACACAATCATAGTAGTTCTCCCTTTACTACCCTAGACGATATAGCGGAACGTAAGGTAGCAAGCACAGGAGCCGGGCAACCCAACTATTGACCAAAGACATGATTCGGAGCCGATGCATATAATGCTATAAGTTCGGGGTCCCGAACTGTACTGTAAAAGTGTTCGGACTTTATTGTCGTATTGCGGGGCGTGATGAAGCCCCTGGCGAAGTAATGCGTACCATAGTGTACGGGTTCAATAGATAAGAAATGCAAAGTGAAGGAAAAAATCAAGTAATAAGCTGACGCCACAAATATTGAGCCGCAAGTTATTTTCCATTGTAATTTGATTAATACGTCAAGGCGTATTTGTACAAGTAATGCGATAAGCAAATAAGGCTATTTAACATGCCATGACCAAGGGCGAGCTGCGTGCGGGTATTCAAAATAGGTATAACGATCGTTAGCAGAGACCACCTGGGGGGTTCCCTTGTACGTCAAAGCTCCTTGCCTCCTTGGTGTATCCGTCCCGTGATAGGTCCGATGATCAGGTTATCAGAAAAGCCTCAAGAAGAGAAAAAACTAAAAGAAAAAAGAAAAGGTGAAGGTATGCGGGTCCGGGAGCGGTTGAGCCGCATTATGGACCACGGTCTAGCTTTGCCTCCGTCCATGCCCATGGTATTTTGAGCACGTAGTTGTGTACACGCGGCACGAATGTCACCGCTTGATTGAGACTGGGGCGGAGGATGAGTTGCTAGTCAAGCTCTGGACGAGCTGGACAGTCCTCCTGCAGAGTAGTTGGGACTCGCTTGACTGTGTTCGGGAGCTTTACTGCCGATTTGAGGTTCTGCCTAAAAAGGCTGCTTTGTACTTCTGTTGCAAGGGCCGCGGTGTGCTCCTCGGTATGAAGGGAGCGATCCGTATTTCCGTTGACCATTATAACACCGCGTGGTTCGGGCATCTTGAGCTTGAGGTAGGCGTAGTGTGGCACCGCATTGAATCGAGCAAATGCGGTTCGTCTGAGCAGTGCATGATAGCCACTGCGGAATGGGACGATATCGAAGATTAACTCTTTGCTTCAGAAATTATCCGATGATCCGAAGACCGCTTCCAGTGTGAATGAGCCTGTACAACAGGCCTCTACACCTGGTATGACACCTTTAAAGGTGGTTCTTGTGGGCTTGATCCTTGAGGGATCGATACCCATTTTGCGCATTGTACCCTGATAGAGCAGGTTCAGGCTGCTGCCACCATCCATGAGGACTCGCGTAAGGTGAAATCCATCAATGATTGGTTCGAGAACCAGTGCGTCTGAACCGCCATGACGGATACTGGTCGGATGGTCCCTGCGATTGATGGTGATCGGACATGATGTCCATGGTATGATCTTTGGGGCGACTGGCACCATCGCGTAAATGTCCCTGAGTGCACACTTGCGCTCCCTCTCGGGGATATGGGTGGCATATATCATGTTCACCGTTTTGACTGGGGGGGATTTCTTCTTCTCCCCCTGTATTCGGTGGTCGGGGTTTCTCGTCGTCGTCATTGCTTTGAGATCCTTTCTCCATGTTCTCGGCATTTAACTTGCCGGCCTGTTTGAAGACCCAGCATTCCCAGTTGGTATGATTAGCTGGTTTATCAGGAGTGCCGTGGATTTGGCATGGTCGATCTAGTATGCGGTCCAAACTTGACGGGCCCGGATTATTTCTCTTAAATGGCTTCTTCCACTGACCGGACTTAGAGCCACTGAATCCGACGTTAACCGCTGTGTCTTTGGTGTTGTCACCATTGTTTCGACACTTATGTCCATTGTGTCGGGGCTTGCCGTTGCTGTTTCTGGCTTCAAAAGTGCCAGGTTCGCTTGTATTGTTGTTGCTACGGGCTAGACAGCTATCTTCGCCCGCACAAAAGCTTATCATGAGTGCCGTAAGGGCTGACATGGACTTTGGTTTTTCCTGGCCGAGGTGTCTGGCCAGCCATTTGTCGCGGATGTTGTGCTTAAAGGCCGCTAGGGCTTCGGTGTCCGGACAGTCGACGATCTGGTTCTTTTTAGTTAAGAACCTTGCTAACTCTCCGGGCTGTTGGATTATGTGACTTAAGTCATCGGCATCCGGAGGTCGGACATATGTGCCTTGGAAGTTGTCAAGGAAGGTGTCCTCCAAGTCCTCCTAGCTGCCAATGGAGTTTTCGAGCAGATTGTTCAACCAGTACCTAGTTGGTCCCTTGAGTTTGAGCGGGAGGTATTTGATGGCGTGAAGATCATCGCCGCGGGCCATGTGAATATGCAGAAGAAAATCCTCAATCCATACCGCAGGGTCTATTGTGCCATCATATGATTTGATGTTCATAGGTTTAAACCCTTCTAGGAAATTGTGTCCCATTACTTCGTCAGTGAAGCAAAGAGGGTGTGCGACGCCTCTATATCAGGCCAAGTCATGACGTAGCTCAGATGGAGTTCGTCTACGGTTTTCGGCCCGAACGTGATTATGTTTGTCATGTTCAGCCAGATGGCCATTGTCGCGCATTTGGGCACGCCCCCGTGATCCATAGATTGATCTTGTCTGACCTGCTCTATTTTCCAAGTCATGCCGCAGGTCATGTGTGTATCCCCGAGCTGTTGTATTTCTGTTTGTTCGGCGAGGCAATGCGGGCTGGTGTTCGGCTCGAGGTGCCGCTTTGTCCCGGCCACGTGATGGTCGGTCAGCCGCATTGTACCTTGGTAAGATGGGCTCGAGTGCCTCGTCATCGAACTGTGGTAGCATCTTGCGCTTCGGGTATCTTTTGGTTGGGAGCTCGAGGCCGTATTCCTCGGCTGCCAGGACATCAGTCCATCTTCCATTGAGCAGATCTTGATTGGCTTGAAGCTGCTGCTTCTTTTTTAGGCTTCTTGCTATGGCAATTAGCTGACGCTTAAATGGTTCCTGTTCGGCGGGCTCCTCAGGCACAATGAAATCTTTGTCACCAAGGCTCACCTCATCGTTGGTGAGCGGAAGGTAATTGATGTCCTCCAAGTCTTAATTCATGGCTTGTTCGCCAGGGCTGACTCGCCCATCCTCCCGTTCATCCTGTTCGGAGGTTGGCTCAATGGGGTCTTCGTTGTTTTTGGCACCATCCAGAGTGTTGTCCTCTCCTGTGACGGTATTGCTATTTTTACTACGGTGTGGCTTAGAGCGGCACCGCTGACGTCGGTGCTTCGGCTGTATCTTCGGAAGTTTATCCTCGACTGGATTTTCATCGTCGCTGTTATTTTCTTTGGGTGTATCCACCATGCATATATCGTACGAGGAGGTGGCTGTCCAACGCCCTGTAGGTAGTGGTTCTTGCTCCTATCCGGCATCGTCATCCATACCATCGATGTCTTCGGAGTCGTAGTCAAGCATGTCAGTTAAGTCATCGATAGTGGCTATAAAGTGGGTGGTGGGTGGGAACCAAAGTTCTTCGTCGTCCACTTCCCATTCGAGCCGGACATAGTCCGGTCGAGAGTCCCCAGACAAGGAGAGGGACTTCAATGAGTTTAACACATCGCCAAAAGGCGAGTGCTGAAAGATGTCCGTGGATCTGAACTCCAAGACCAGCGCCCAATCAGGTTCGATGGATGCAGTCCGCACCGTCTCTAGGGTCAGGGCGGTCACAGGCGCTATCTCCTGCGAGTGGCTAGATGACAGATCTAGGTCATGTTCATCGTGGTGGCCGGGGACAGCCGTCATGGGCTCGAATCCGTCGAAGATCAGGTCTCCGCGAATATCGTCCACAAAATTCAGGCTTCCAAATCTGACCCGATGGCCAGGGGCGTAGCTATTGATCTGCTCTAGATGGCCAAGCAAGTTGGCCCATGGTGCGAAGCCGCCGAATACGAAGATCTGCCTGGGGAGGAAAAGCTCCCCCTGGACCGCGTTGTTGTAGATGATTGATGGAGCCATCAAGCCTATCTTCAACGTCACAGCGGAACTCTCATGAAAGCACCAATGTCGGTGTCAAAACCGGCGGATCTCGGGCAGGGGGTCCCAAACTGTGCGTCTAAGGCTAATGGTAACAGGAGGCGGGGGACACAATGTTTACCAGGTTCGGGCCCTCTCTATGGAGGTAATACCCTACTTCCTGCTTTATTGATCTTGATGAATATGAGTATTACAAGAGTTGATCTACCACGAGATCGTAATAGATAAACCCTAGAAGTCTAGCCTATGAGGTTATGATTGTTGTGGCTAAACCCTAGAAGTCTAAACCCTCCGGTTTATATAGACACCGGGAGGGCTAGGGTTGTACAAAGTAGGTTATAGAGAAAGGAATCTACATATCTGAGTCGCCAAGCTTGCCTTCCACGCAAAGGAGAGTCCCATCCGGACATGGGACGAAGTCTTCTATCTTGTATCTTCATAGTCCAACAGTCCGGACTAAGTATAGAGTTCGGCTGTCCGAGGACCCCTTAATCCGGGACTCCCTTAGTGAGGAGGAGCCATGATGTGGTGGAGGAGATGGGGGTGAGGAGGAGGTTCGCCTGGGGAGGAGGAGGTGGGGTTGAGGCGGAGGTGTGGCTTGGGGTATCCGGAGTTGAACCTCCAGTCGTCGAGGGGGCAGCGGTGGTGTTGTCTGGTGGTGCAAGTACTCCGCGAGGTGGCTAGTGCCGCTGAGTTGAAGAGAGGAGCAAGAAGTTAGGGACACACATATCGAAAGTTAACCATGTCATCACAAATTTTCTCTGAGTTGTACAGTTTAGTTAATGTAGATAAGTCATATTGTGTATTTCTAGTGTTAATTTGTCTGTAGTGGCATATTATTGGATAGTTAGTGCAGCGGGTAATAATTTGGTTCCTTGTGATTAATGAGAAGATGGCAATGTCTGTGTCGTGGTAAACCACGGCCACCTATGGGACCAAGATGGCCCCTTGCTAGTTCGGCGGGTGGGAGTCGTGTTGCACAAAGAGCAGACCAACACGGGACAGCGCGGCAGAGATCACACAAGCAATTTTTCCCAGGTTCGGGCTGCCGTGAGGCATAAAACCCTACTCTTGCTTTGGTGGATTGATGGTGGAAAGGTGGTGGTGGTGCGTAGTACACTTGCCTGGCAAGGGTTGCCCCGGGCCAAAAGCGACTATGTGCGTACGAGGGGTGCAAGTCATCTAGTTTTCCAGCCTTGGGAACCCCTTCTATTGTTGCCATGGGCCTCCTTTTATAGGTTAACGGGTCACCACAATGGCAGTTTAGCCAATAGACACTGATATGATATCAAATAGTGCTATCATACCTAACTCTGCAGGCTAACAGTGCGCATGTTAGTGTCACATCATTGGTTACCCGGCAAGGCTTGTCGGGCTATTCTGCCAGCTCCATGCCTGCTCACCTGACACGTCATTGGACGGGTATCATCAGTGGGTTTGCTTGGTAGGAAGTGGCCGCCATGTGGCGAATGTTTGCCACTTAATCACTCTGTGGCTCGACACCGCACTAATCGATGACATGGGTCATGGTGGAGTAGTCGGTGAGGCAATCTGGTCTCTGCGAGTCCCGGCAGGCCCAGCTAGGACGCCTTGGCCATCTTCTTCTGGGGGTGCCCTCGCCACTTGTCGGGCTCGCCTGCCCGGCAGGGAGGCTTTTCTTTTGATAATATCTGGCTCCTTTGTCTCGGCCTTGGATCATTCTGATCTGCCTGTTGATGTTTTGACTCCCTCTGGGTCTCTTGTTCATCTTGTTCTGATGCTTCAATCATGATCTTGTGCGTGTGCACAGTCAGGGCAACAGGCCCCGGGTCTGTTGCACCGACAGAAGCCCCCGGGTCTGCCCCGAACATGCTGTTGAGCGTCGTCGGGGTAGGGCCTAATAACTACACAGGCAGCGCTGCTGAAGAGGATAGTTGGACGGCAGGTGGTACACGGAGGGCACGGGTGCTAGTGCCGCAGTGGGAAATCAGGTGTCGCTGGTTTGAGCAGTGGGTCGGTCCTGATTCCCCTTGTCTCTGGAGGCCGTATTGGACGAGCGGGCGGTCGTCCTTGGGATGAGAGGCCAGCCCCGGCCCTTCCCTTCTATAAATGGGACTAGGGACGGCGCTTTTTCATATGCACCTCCTTCTTCTTCTTTCTTCACAGTCTTCCTCCGCTTGTCATGGTGAGAGGGTGAGGGCGTGCTATTGCTCCAACGATGGCGGCGAGGGCTTCTACTCGATAGCGCATTCCTCCTCCTCCGGAGCTCGTAGCGGTGGAGCCCGCTGTGAGAGGAGGAGGGAGGGGGCAAGGTTGAGGTCGTCATGGCACTCGAGGAAGAGGAGGACGGGGCGGTGCTCTAGTTGCACCCCTTCGGTGGCTCCTCCCCGAATGGAAGGCCATGCTGGAGATCAGCCTCGAGAGTTCTTCATCAGGTTGTACAAGCCTCTGTGCGGCCATCTTCGTCTCCCTACCCCGTTCACCTAGGAAATGGAGCCTGATCAGCCGCATGCCTTGAGGTTGCACATGAGGGACTTGTCGGATCTAGGGTTTCGACAAAACCCTTGAGGTTCGAACACTGGGGTGCACACGAAGATTTCCCCCTACCGAATCTCGCTCTCAGCCTCTCCGCGATCTCTAAGGTTAGCTCGATGAACTCACAACACAAGAGACACAAGATTTATAAAGGTTTGGGCCACCGTTGTGGTGTAATACCCTAATCCTGTGTGGTGGTGGTGGATTGCCTCTTGGGCTGATGATGAATAGTACAAGGGAAGAACAGCCTCCTAAGGAGAGGTGTTCTTGAGCTGGTGTGATGTTCTACTTATTCTGGTTTTCGGTCAGGTCAGTCCTCCTCCCACTGTGGTGGCTAGCCCTATTTATAGAGGCCCTAGTCCTCTTCCCAAATATTGAGCGGGAAGGGATCCAACAATGGCCAATTTGAAAGGGGATAGCTAGTACAAGCTATCCTGACTAAAGCTGGTCTTCGCCTGTCAAAGGCACTGGTGGTGACGCTGCCTTGGACTCCACGATGACCTCCGTGCTGCAGTCCTGCTAGTCTTGGTCTTGTTGCACCAATATGGAAACCTTTGCCTGATGCCTCGATACTCCGCGCCTGCGCTTGCCCCCTTAGCACAAAAGGGGAAACGAGGACACTGCGCGCGCTGGCGCCCGCCTGGCCTTGGTCGTCATGGCTTGCGTCATGGGAACCTCACGAGGTACCCCTTGCCCTCACCTCTCCGCCCCCTCGCGAGCCTGCCTCGTGAGGCCGCTCCAGAGGAGGCCTTGTGTTGTCCACCCCACAAGGCTTGGCCCCTCGTGAGGGTCTTGAGTGTTGGTTGATGTAGACGGGCCGTGCTGGGCCACTGGTGGAGCCACGCCGTGGGCCGCAGGCAGGCAAGTCTTGGGACCCCTATTCCCAGAACGCCGACAGTAGCCCCCGGGCCCAAGGCGCGCTCGGACTTGGCTTAGTGGCAAAGCCACAGGGCAAGTGCGGAGCGCCGCGGGCCCCGACAGCCTGCGGCCTTGGTCGACGCGTGGCAACTAATTGGAACGTGGGCGTCTTTGCTTCCCCACGCTGCCTCGACAACTGCCCGACTTGACGATTCCCTGCTGCATGCAAAAAGGGTTATCATTACCTGCGATCGTGGAGGTCGACGGTTGGCCTTCCTTGGGCTATAAATGAGGAGGGGCAAGAGCCCCCATCACCCATCTCTTCCCATTCCGCTCACTTCTCCTCCCTTGCTCTGTTGCTTGTAGCGCCCCCCATGGTGCCTGCGAAGAGGTTTTCGGCCGCGGAGAAGGGGAAGGCTCGCTAGGAAGGGCCTGGCTCTCCTCCGCCCAAGCGCGGACGCGGTCGCCCTCGCAAGCACTCTGTGACCCCCGCTGTGGCTCTTCGCGGCCGCAGCGGTGGCCCTTCACGTCGTGGGAGCTGCCCATGTCGAGGCAGCCCAGTTGGTGGAGGAAGGCGTGTTGTGGCCGCGCGGCCTCCCCGGCCGTGCTTCCACTCGGCGGAGGTGCTGCTGGAATTTGTCGTGTGGTCGGAAAACCCGGCCGGCAACTGGCTTCAGCTCCCGCGCTCCTTCGTCGGCGAGCTCCCGACTGCTGGCCCAGGCGGGCTCTGGTTGCAAGCGAACGGCTGCTGCAGCAGGGCCTCCTGGGTCGTGGTGGAGGTCTCCGTTGCCAGCAACGCAGCCTTGGCCCGAGGCTGGCAGACAGTTTCCCGCGCACGCGGTCTGGGCAGGCGATGCGACCCTCTACGAGAAGATGTCCGTCGCGTTGGGTGCTGCCCTAAACACAACGACGGTGACAAGGTGCTCAGTCTCGGCGATGGTCGTGAAGATGGTGAAGGCGAACTTCTCCCGGCGGCGACCGCGGCTTGTCAAGCTACGGTGGCTCTTCCTCCGGTGGCAGCTCCTCCAGCGGCGGCTACTATCAACCGCTACACCGCCGTGCCCGCCTCGAGGGCGGCAGCGGGTCGTCCCATCGTCGCGCTTCGATGAAGCGTGAGGTGGGGTCTGGCTGCGCTCAGGAGGATGACGTAGATCCCTCCTCGCGAACTGCTGCAAGGCACATGTTGCTTTTGTTTTATTTTCCTTAGTTCCTGCATTGAGAGAGACAAGTATGGGGCCCCGTTGGGGCGTGCAACAAACTATGATTTCCTAGTTAACATGCTCCATTCATTGTTCTTGTGCTGTGTCATGGCATTGTTGTTATACGTCAGTGTGTAGGAACAACTTAGCTTGGCATGTTTGAAGTAGTTTCTACCTCGCGGGGTGCCTACTTCAGGCCTCGCCGGGCGCCTTAAGAGCTGCAAAAAAACTCATTGAGAGACTATCATCTTGGTCGCAAGGGCTGCCGGCCGTGGCCCGGCGCTTCGTGTCACGGTACCCGAGGGGCACGGACTGAGACGGGTGCTCCCACTGCAAGTTTGAACGAGTGGGCCTCGCGAACATCAGAAGAAAAGGGCTCACGAGGGCACCCGTATAGCCCCCTCGCGAGGCTTGCGAGAGAGAGAAAGTCAAATAAAGAGCTTAAGACGGAAAACAGAGGCAGGAGGCGATGGAACAGAACTGGCAAAGAACACCAGAAGCAACTTTAATCAAGGTTCAAACAAGGAAGAGCAAGCCAACTGCAGAAAGCAAATGAAAAGCTGCGTCCAGCACCTAGTCTAGTCTTTGACGTCTTCTCACCAGCGCGGAGCTAAGTGCTGCCACTGGGCGTGGGAGGGAGCCCCAGAGGCCCAAGGGGGGCACTCCTGAGACTCCGGGGCATGTACAACCCCACTCATTATTACGTGAGAGTGTCACGGGCAGCGAGCATCACAGGCACTGTGCCTTCTTCACAGGCACTGGGCCTTTCTTCAGGGGTCACAGGCGGCGAGCTTCATAGGCACTCGGCCTTCTTCACAGGCACCGGGCCTTTCTTTAGGGATAGAACTTCCGGAGGTGCTGGATGTTCCAGGCATTCGGGATGGGTACCCCGTCCTGGGTCTCCAAGCGTGCGGCGCCAGGCCTGGAGACGTGGACGACCTTGAACGGGCCCTCCCACATGGGTAAGAGCTTATGCAGCCCTTCCCTGGAGAGCACCTGCCTCAGGACGAGGTCACCTACATCGAGCGTCCTCGGGCGGACGCTGCGATAGTGATACCGCCGCATCGCCTGCTGGTATCTTGCCGCCCGTAGCGCGGGTTCACAGCGGTGTTCCTCCCCCAGCACGAGGTCCATCCCTCGCATGGCGTCCTGCTGCACCTCATCAAATGCCAGGACCCGTGCGGAGCGACGCCTGACCTCGTGAGGGAGAACTGCTTCCGCTCCGTAGACGAGGAAGAACATGGTCTCGTCTGTTGGCATGGTGGCGGTGGTGCGGCTGGACCACAACACGGACTGGAGCTCGTCGTGCCAGCCCCTGCCGCAGGCCTCCAGCTTCTTATTTAAGGTCTTGGTCTTGAGGCCCCTTGGGACCTCCACGTTGGCACGTTCGGCCTGGATGTTGCTCCGGTGGTACGCCACCGAAGCGTAGCAGATCTGCGTTCCAAGGTTAGCACAATACGTCTTGAAGAGATTGCTAGTGAACTGCGAACCATTGTCGGTGATGATGCGGTTAGGGACCCCAAATTGGCTCACGAGGCCTTTGATGAACTTGACCGCCGAGCCGACTGGGATGGTGCGGAAGGCTTCCACCTCCGCCCACTTGGTGAACTTGTCGATGGCAACGTAGAGGTAGCGGTAGCCCCCGGGTGCTCGAGGGAACGGGCCCAAGATATCCAGCCCCGAGACCGCGAACAGCCACGAGAGCGGGATGGTTGGTAGGCCCTGAGCTGGCTGATGGATCTTCCTGGCGTGCAATTGGCAGGCCTCGCAGGACTTCACCAGCTAGGTCGCGTCGTTGAGTGCTGTAGGCCAATAGAATCTGCTGCAAAATGCCTTGCCGATGAGGGTCCGTGACGATGAGTGGTGTCCGCAATCTCCACCGTGTATGTCGGCCAGCAGCTCTTTCTCCTGTTCCCTGGAGATGCAACATAAGGAAACGTCATTCGGCCTCTTCCGGTATAACTCACCGTCTTGGATGCAGTAGGCCATGGCCTGCCGGGCCACGCGCTTTGCATCCTCCTCTTTCTCTGGCAGTGTCCCCTGCGCCAGGTATTCCTTGAATTCCTTGGTCCAGCATCCCTCCTGAAGCTCCAATGCAAAGTGCAGGCGCGCTCCCGAAGTCGGGCCACATGCTGGGGCTCCTCAGGTGGCTGAGGGAGTTCTTCCCGAGGCTGTGCCGTACTTGACAGTGGTGGTGCCGCTGACGGCTTGAAGAGTCGTTTCTCGAAAACACCAGGCTCCTAGGGCAGCCATTTGGACGCCCTCTTGGCGATGTCATCAGCCTCTTGGTTAGTGCCGTGGGGCACATGCTGCAACTCCAGCCCCTAGAACTGCTTCTCCATCTTGCGTACTTCCGTGAGATATGCTTCCATGTGCTCGTCCTTTGACTCGTACGCCTTGTTGGAGAAGTTGACGAGGAGTTGTGAATCGCCCTTGATGATGAGGCGCTTCAATCCCAGTACTGGTGCAGCTTTCAGGCCTGCTATGAGGCCCTCGTCTTCTGCTATATTGTTGGAGACCTTCTCGCCATGCTAGAGACAGAGCTGTACAGCGTAGTAGAGCGTGTCCTGAGTGGGCGATATAAGCACTGCACCAGCCCACGCGTTGCGCAACCCGAACGACATGCAAGTGTAGCAGTATACCCGACATGGGCTCAAGAAGGTTGTCTTCTCCACACCCTCCACTGCCATCTTGATCTGGTGATAACCCGAAAACGCATCTAGGAAACACAGCAGGTCGCACTCGGCGGTGGAGTCGACGATTTAGTCGATGCTAGGAGGCCGGAACGGATCTTGGGGGCAGGCCTTGTCGAGGTTGGTGAAGTCGATGCACATGCGCTCCTTTCCCCCCTTTTTGGGCACGACAACGGGGTTTGCCAGCCATTCGGGGTAGCGAACCTCGCGAATAACTCCTGCTGCCTCCAGCTTGTGGGTTTCTTGGACGATGAAGGCCTTCTTCTCCGTCGACTGCCGCCTCGCCTTCTGCTTCACAGGGCATACATTGGGGCACACATTAAGGTGATGCTCAATCACCTCCCTTGGGACCCCCGCCAGCTGCTTGGGTTCCCATGCGAACACCACCTTGTTCGAGCGCAAGAACCTCACCAACGCCTCCACTTGGTCGGGGTCGTGGTTGGCACCTATGGTGAAGGTGGCTCCCGAGGACTCGTCTTCCTCAACCGGCACCTGCTTGGTCTCTGCCTTATCCTGGGTGAACAGCTGCTTCTTTTTGGTCGGTGCAGCTTCCTTGGCCTGTGAGGTGTCTGCGTCGGTTGGCTGCGCCGCCGCCGCGGCCTTGAGGGCCAGCTTGAGCGCCATAAGAGCCGCCTTGGTATCTCCAGCTATGGTGAGGACGCCCTTGCTTCCGGGCATCTTCATGAGGTTGTAGGCCGGATGGGTTGCTGCCATGAACTGAGCCAGGGCAGGGTATCCGAGGATGGCGTTGTACAGGAGGCCGATGTGAGAAACTTCGAAGTCGACCAGCTCCGTGCGCTAGTTGTTGCGGGTGCCGAAGGTCACGGGAAGGCGGATCTGCCCCAGGGAACTGGAGGAACCGCCACCGACGCCTACGAAGGGCTAGCTAGGTCTAAGCTGCTCCAGCGGTATGTGGAGGAGGCTGAAGGCCTCCACCAAGAGCACGTTGAGGCCGGCACCACCGTCGATGAGGGCTTTGGTGATGGCCACCTGGCAGATGGTGGGCGTGCAGAGCATCGGGAGTGCACCCGAGCGGTGGTGGTGACAGGGTGATCTTCCGAGTCGAAGGTCAGGTCGTCCTTTGGAGCCCCCCAACCCGGGGGAGCTCCTTGCCGCGTGAGGATGGTGCTGATCTGGCGAAAGAACGGCTTGGCGTAGCGGTCTGAGGGTGGCGCTTGCAAGCCGCCCAGGAGAGCTGCGACAACCGGGGGCGCCGGCGCCACGCAGGCAGCGAGGAAGAGGTCGCGCAGCTCCTCCCAGGAGGCCACAGAAGATGCTGGCAGGTTGAGCAACCAAGTGTGCGGGACGCCAGTGAAGGCCATGGGAAGCCAGTTGGCCATGACCTTGTCGCTGCCCCCGGCCTTAAGGATAGCCTCCTCGTACGCCAGCAAGAAAACCAGCGGGTCTGCCGTGCCGTCATAGCGCGGCTACATCTCTGGCTTGAACTTGGGAGGCCACTGCACCCGCCGTAAGGCGGGGGCCAAGGCTCAGAGCCCCCTGGCCCCGGCACTGGCATCGGTCACCGGGGCCAGAGGCGTGAGGTCTGCCATGAGGGCCAAGCGCGGTGTTGGTGGAGTGCGGGCCGGCGGAAGGAAAAGATCCGGCACACCCCTACCTGGCACGCCAAATGTTGGATCTAGGGTTCCGGCAAAACACTTGAGGTTCGAACATTGGGGTGCGCATGAAGATTTCCCCCTGCCAAATCTAGCTCTCAGCCTCGCCGTGATCTCTAAGCTTAGCTCGATGAACTCACAACACAAGAGACACAAGATTTATACAGGTTCGGGCCACCGTTGTGGTGTAATACCCTACTCCTGTGTGGTGGTGGTGGATTGCCTCTTGGGCTGATGATGAACAATACAAGGGAAGAACAGCCTCCTGAGGAGAGGTATTCTTGAGCTGGTGTGGTGTTCTACTTGTTCTGGTTTTCGGTCAGATCAGTCCACCTCCCAGTGTGGTGGCTAGCCCTATTTATAGAGGCCCTGGTCCTCTTCCCAAATATTGAGCGGGAGGGGATCCAACAATGGCCAATTTGAAAGGGGATAGCTAGTACAAGCTATCCTGACTAAAGGTGATCTTCGCCTGTCAAAGGCGCTGGTGGTGACGCCGCCTTGGGCTTCACGATGACCTCCGTCCTGTCGTCCTGCTGGTGTTGGTCTTGTTGCACCGATATGGAAAGCTTTGCCTGATGCCTCGGTACTCCGCGCCTGCGCTTTACCCCTTAGCACCAAAGGGGAAACGAGGATACTGCGTGTGCTGGCGCCTGCTTGGTACCCGCCTAGCCTTGGTCGTCAGGGCTTGCATCATGGGAACCTCACGAGGTACCCCTTTCCTTGATCTCTCCGCCCCCTCGCGAGCCTGCCTGGTGAGGCCGCTCCTGAGGAGGCCTTGTGTCGTCCGCCCCACGAGGCTTGGCCCCTCGCGAGGGTCTTGAGTGTTGGTTGATGAAGACGGGTCGTGCTTGGCCACTGGTGGAGCCACGCCATGGGCCGCAGGCAGGAAAGTCTAGGGACCCCCATTCTCAGAACGCTGACAGGACTGTGGGAATGGTGACATGTGGGTCGACGTCGACTTCCCTGCTCCTCATGTTATGTACCTCCGCCGTGGTTGGAAGACCTTCTCCTGTGCATATAGCTTGATGGAGGGGCACATTCTCCAATTTAAATTAATGGAGAGCGGCCTACTCCCCGTCAAGGTCTTCGGGCGTTCGGGAATTCGCATAGGGTGTTGCGAGGAGAGCTCTACCGACGATGAAAGTTCTTGCTCGAGCGACAGCGACGAGGAGGACCGTGACGGTGATGACGATGGTAGCAGGCGGGAGGGCGACGACGCCGACTCCGACTGATCGCCGCACGCACCATCTTCATCAGGCGGCAGCACCATCATCGGCAAATGCATCTCCTCCCCAGCAACGCGATTTGCCGGTGAGTTTGATGCAGTGGTGGGGATGATGCTCTCGGGCTCCTCCAGCAGTCTTCCAGCTGGGCCCCGGCAGGCTTCCTCTTGCGCTACAGCTCTGTTCGCCCTGCCGTGCCCTGCTGGCCCTAGTGGCGGTGGTTGATGGGTTGCCTCCGCCGTTCTCTCGATCGACGCATTCCCTTGCGCCCCTACCTTGTCTTCTTTGCCTTCACCTGCAGTGACTGGGAGGAGAGGGACAAGAAAGGGGATTACGGGGCACTTATCTTTTTTCAATCTTAAATCTGTAGGCACTAGCCAAATTTTAATAATGTAATCTCTCATGTCCATGGTTGGTTCTGTAATGCTTGTACTTGTATCAGCATGTTAATGAAAAAGATGAGCCATGTCGGGAACTCGTGCATGCATATGTCCATGCAGAGGTGAGATGTCTCTTTAGTGTAAATAAACGAGTTTGTCGTGCCAAGCTATCATATCAGCCCCCCTTTTTGTCTGTCGGAGAACCTCATCTGCCGGGTTATAGACAGAGGGGCCAGCCCCCCGCCAACTTCCTTTTGTCAAAGGCAACTGCGACCACCTTGACCGAAGCAATGTTCAGGTCAAGAGTGGGAGCACCGAAGTCTAGAAGGAGCGGCGAGGTTTCCTAATGCATAAGTTGTAGCTTACAGAACACGAATGGACCAGAGGTAAAACTTATCTGTTTGGCTTGTCGGGATCGCAGTGCCGGGTAATCTTCTCACTCCCTTGTCGAAGCCAAGTCCATAGTAAGAAAGTGTAGCTTCATGCAGATGATAATGAATGAAGGATGCAGTCCTATCTATATGCATATGCAGATGCTCAAGAAAATGCTTGTGCAGTGATCTGGAATGCTCATGCATGCATGCAATCTAGGCTGGGGGGGGCCTCTACAACGCCTCTTTATTTTCCCTTGCACGGGTCATCGCCCCGGCTTTGTACAAGGGGTTACATGCAACTGAGGCAAGGCCTGTACAAATGGGTGGCTGCCGGGCAGGGCCCGGCAGCCTTGCGCCTTACGGGTAGAACTTGCAGAGATACTCAATATTCCATGAATTTTGCAACAAAGTTCCATCTCCGGTCTCCAGACGGACTGCGCCGGTCTGGTAACTCGTACTACCCGGTAAGGGCCTTCCCACTTTGCTGACAACTTGTGTGTACCCTTGGCGGAATGAATGCGCCTAAGGACAAGGTCACCTTCCTCAAACACCGGGCATGAACCCTGCTGCTATGATAGTGGCACAGGGCTTGCTGATAGCGTGCAGCACGCGTAGCAGCCCGGAGATGGTTCTCCTCGAGTAGAACAACACTGTCTGCATGATTCCATCGTAAGCAAGTACTCGAGGCGACCCGTAAATGAGTTCCGCAGGGATAACTGCTTCAGGCCCGTAGACCAGGGAGAAGGGAGTCTGCCAGGTGTCTTAGTTTTGTGTCGTTCTGAGGTACCATAGAACTATCGGCAGCTCCTCGATCCACCGCCTACCGTGCTTCTGCATCGTATCAAAGGTTTTTATCTTGAGTCCGCGTAGCCCTTCAGCATTCGCCCTCTCAGCTTGTCCATTGCTCTGGGGGTGTGCTACGGAGGTGAATGAGATCTTGCATCCGAGGGCAGGAACATATTGCATCGAGGCACGGCTCGTGAACTGGGTGCCGTTGTCCATGATGATCCTTGCCGGAACTCCAAAATGACACACCAGATCTTTCAAGAACTTGATGGCTGATTGAGCAGTCACCTTTTTCACGGAAGTCACTTCCGGCCACTTTGTAAACTTGTCGATGGCAACAAACAAGAATTCAAAGCCCCCTATTGCTCGGGGGAAGGGCCGAGGATATCGAGCCCCCAGACCGAAAATGGCCATGATAGAGGGAATGTCTGAAGCGCTAGGGCAGGCAGGTGGGTTTTCTTGGAATGGAACTGACAGGCTTCACACTTAGTGACTAGCTCGACCGCATCTTGGAGGGCCGTGGGCCAATAGAATCCTTGTCGGAATGCTTTCCCAACTAACGCCCTTGATCCAATGTGGGAGCCACACATTCCTTTGTGTATCTCAGCCAGCACTTCCTTTCCTTATTGCCGGCAGACACACTTCAATTTCACATTGTTGGCCTCCTTCTGTACAGAGTGTCATCGACAAACTGATAAATACTGGCCCTCCGTGCTACTCTTTCAGCTTCATCTTGATCGCCATGAGGCTCTCCGGTTTGGTGGAAGCGGAAAATGTGCCTTGCCCAAGTTGGAGCATGTGGCTCGGCAACGAGGACTAGCGGCACCTCCTTTGCTGTGGGAGCACCAGCCTCGTACGCAGGGTTCATGGACCCAGCTGGATGGGGCGGTCCGGCAGGCTGCGAGGAGTTGTTTCCGGCAGGGTCTCTACTAGGAGCGGACAGCTCTACCGGGAGAGGCTTTCCGGTGTCCAACTTTCTCCTCTTCCAGGCCATTGTTGCTGGGCATACAGAGGGTTGAGTAAGACGTAGAACAAAAGTCCCTGGTTCCATAGGAAGCTTCTGCGCAGCACACTTTGACACATGATCAGCTATGCTATTTTCCGCACGGGGTACATGCTCTGTTTGTAATCCGTCAAAGTGCTCATCCGATCTTCTCACTTGCTCGACGTATGCCTCCATCAATGGACTTTGATAATCCTTGTTCACTTGCCTCACCACGAGCTGTGAATCTCCTCGAATGATCAACTTCTTAATTCCCAATTCTACTGCAATTCATAGACCGTCAAGGAGCCCTTCATATTCTGTTATATTGTTGGTTGCTTGTTCCCGTGCAAAATGCATCTGGACGACATACTTCAAGTGCTCCCCAGAGGGGGCGACCAGAAGCATGCCAGCCCCCGCACCTTGCAGGTAAAAAGCACCATCAAAATACATAATCCATTCTTGGGGGGATTCCTTGCCGGGGATAACGGTCTCTGTCACTTCCTCATGAGGGGTTGGCGTCCATTCTGCAATAAACTCTCCAAAGCCCACAGCACTATTCTGCCGGTAGCCTCTAGGTTTTGGAGTATCCGCTGCAACGGGAAACGAGTAACAACCATGATCTCATGGGCTCGGAAGTGAGTTTCCTTGAGGCCATGATGAGGCCAAAGATCAACTTTTGTACGACAGAGTACCTCAAGCTAGCCCCTTGTAACAAGGAACTGAGGAAGTACACTGGGCACTTCACCACTTTCTTCGTTTCCGTGTCCTTGGGGTTGTCATCGTTGTCATGCTTACTATTGTTCTGATCCACATCTGGCCCTGCCGGCCTCTTCTCTTTCTCATCCACTTCTCATTGTGCCACCAAGGTTGCACTAATTACTTGGTTGGTTGCCGCTAAGTATAGCAACAGCGGCTCCTGGGATTGGGTGCAACCAGGGTAGGCACAAAGGACAGGTAGGTCTTCAACTCTTGCGAAGTTGCATCTGCTTCAGGGGTCCACTTCATGGGTCCTTCCATCTTCAAAATCTTGAAGAACGGCAGGGCACACTCGGCAGACCTGGAGATGAATCTGCTTAGCACGGCAACACATCCCGTCAGGCGCCTCACATCTATGACTGTCCTTGGCGCTTGGATCTGCTCAATGGCCTTGAACTTGTCGGGATTAGCTTCGATACCCATGTGGGACACAAAGTATCCAAGCAGCTTGCCGAAAGGGACGCCAAACACACACTTCTCCTGGTTCGGCTTCAGGTTGATCTTGCATAGATTTGCAAATGTCCACTCCAAATCCTGAATAAGAGTTCCTCTATCCTTGGTTTTGACCACAATATCATCCATATAAGCCTCAATGTTTCTATGCAGCTGAGGTTCAAAACAAATCTGGACTGCCCTTGCAAAGGTGGACCCGGCACTCTTTAATCCCAATGGCATGTAGACAAAGAAGTACGTACCACATGGAGTGATGAATGATGTCTTCTCCTTGTCTTCTTTGGACATGAAGATCTGGTGGTATCCAGAATAGGTCTCCAGAAATAAGAGCAAATCACAACCTGAAGTGGAATCCACTATCTGATCAATACGCGGCAAGGGAAACGAGTCCTTTGGGCAAGCCTTGCAGAGGTCTGTGAAGTCAATGCATAGCCTCCACTTCATGTTTGCCTTCCGGACCACCACTGGGTTTGCTAGCCAAGTGGGATGTGGCACTCCTCTAACCAAACCAGCTGCCTCAAGCTTCTTGATTTCTTCTGCAATAAACTACTGCCTTTCCAAGGCCTGCTTCTGGACATTCTGTTTAACAGGTCTGGCATGTGGGCAGACAGCAAGGTGGTGCTCGATTACCTCCCTGGGAACACCGGAGATATCTGATGGTTTCCAAGCAAACACATCGATATTCGCCCGCAGGAAAGCAACGAGCGCGCTTTCCTATTTCTCATTGAGGGTGGTGCTGATAGTGAAAGTACCATCAACGCCAGCCAGCATTGTTGGGACCTTTTTCACTTGTGGAGCAGCAACCTTGGATCTCTTGCTGTTGGAACACTCTGGCACGTCGTCAACGGGTGTCGTGCACTTGGAGGGGGCATGCTTCCCGGGCTCTTTGCCGGAGGTCCTACAATCCTGTTTCTTCCCTTTGTTTTCCTTGACGGGAACTGCTGGCGTCGGTGCCTCTGCCGCGACCGCGTCCCGGTATATCTTGTCCACACATACGATGGCATCTTTCTCATATGACGGGATGGTGAGGACTCCTAGTGGCCCGGGCATCTTTAGTGTATTGTAGCCATAGTGGGATGCCGCCATGAATTTAGCCAAGGTCAGGCATCCAAGGATCCCATTGTACAACAGGGGGAGATCAACTACGTCAAACACAATCTTCTCAGTCCCGTAGTTAAGCTCCCTGCCAAATGTTACTGGCAACGTAATCTTCCCCTTAGGATGACTCCTGCCGAGGTTGACTCCTTGAAACGTGCCTGTAACCTCTAGTTCTTCCTCTGCTATCTGAAACTTGCTGATAACTGTTGGGGAAATCAGATTCAGTTCGGCCCCACCGTCCACCAACATCTTCGTGACCTTGAGGTTGCGAATTGTTGGAGAAACCAACAAAGGCAGCCATCCTACTGCAGTGGTACGGCTAGGATGGTCCTCTTCGTCAAAGATGATTGGTGTACGGGACCATTTGAGCGGCTTCCGGGCCTCTGGCACTGGTTCCACGGCATTGACTTCTCATGTCCACTGCTTGAGTTGGCGGTGGGAGGTGCGCAAAGATGCACCCCCGTCAATGCACAAGGCGTCCATGGCCTTCTGGAACTCCTGCTCACTAGTCTCCTCTTCATCCCCTTTATCACTCTCATCATCACAGACTTCCTTCTCTTCACCCCTGTCGGGTTTTCCTTTATTCCAAAAGGGTTTGCCGGGGTGATTCACTCCATCGCCTCAGCCCTTACCACCAGTGACATTCTGACCCTTTTCCTTATCACGCCTCTCATATTATGCTCTCTATCTCTTGACCAACTTCCCAACCTGATAGCACTCCTAAAGGTCGTGGCCTTTGGTCCAGTGGATCTTGCAGTACGGCCGATCGCCCTTCCCGGCCTTCTCGACGGCTGCAGCTTCCCGGCAATCGGCACACACGGCAACCTCCTTGCTGGGGACCTCAGCCTTGGCGATCTTGCCGGTACTTGGGGTGCCTGACCCTTCAATAGTCAACACAGCTTTATCCCTTCACTTCTTACTACGCTTCTTAGCTTTCTTCTGACTGGTGGACTCATCATCATCCTCTGAATCAACATCAGTGCAATCTTCCTCTCCAGGCAACTTCCTCCCTTCCTCCATCCACGCACACTTATCCACTAGGGTGTACAGCTCCTTCACAATCTTGGGCAACCGCACGTTCATCTTAGAATGGATCTGGCGGTTGCGCACATTGGACTGGAAGGCAACTATCACGGCTGTCGGATGGGTATTTGGAATTTTTTTATGAACTTTGCTAAATCTCTGTAAATACTTATGGAGGGTTTCTCCTTCCTTCTGTTGGAGAAGCTGCAGATCGCTAGGACGGCCCGGCTCCTGGTGGCCACCAGTGAAAGCGCCGATGAACTCATGGCACAAGTCTACCCATGATGAAATAGAGTTCTCCGGCAGGTGCATCAACCAAGACCTCGCGTTGGACTTGAGGGCCAACGGGAAGTAGTTGGCGAACACCTTCTCATCTCTTCCTCCAGCAGCCTGAACAGCGATGGTGTATATGCTCAGGAACTCTGTCGGGTTCAGCCTCCCGTCATACTTCTGAGGTATCTCTGACTTCAACATGCGAACGGATGGCCAACAGACTTGCTGCAGCTCACGGGTGAAGGCGGGGCAGCCAACCTTGAAGGGTAGGGGGCCGTCAGCACTGAGAGTGGGCTCATCGATGTCGGGGCCATCGCGCCCATCGACTCAGAGGAGGTTGCCGTGGCATTGCTCGACGACACACATGTCTCCTCTTTTCCTATCTTCCGGGGTTCGCAGTTGGCCTGGACGTGCTTGAGGATCAGAAGAGGCCATCGAGACATCATTGGGGTATTGATTTGGTCGCGCCTGTGATGGCGGTCGTGGCGGGGACTATACCACGGGGACGGCTCCCTCTGTACGCACAGCAGCATGGGCCATTGCCGTTGCTTGGGGAGGTCGTGGCGGTGCAGCTCATCATGAGCCCTCGGCTTCGGCGAAACCGAGCAGACTTTGGATGGTGTCACGCCATTCGTCCATCTGCTCGGCCGCAAGTGGAAATCTCAGCAGCAGCTGAGCCCATGCCATGGCCTCCGAGTCTGTGCTTGGCATAGATGATGATGATGGCGATCGCGCTATCGTGCGGCTCCTGATGGAGCCAGCGGCGGCAGCACTGGGCCTCCACTGTTGCAGTGCAACCACCTGGGTAGCAGCGTGGTGAGGCAGAGGCGGTCGAGGGCCATCAGCTCCGTTGGGCGCATCAGCTCAGTTGACCCGCCCTGGGGAAAGCGCACGTGCAGCGGTCGTGCCTGCGGCAAGGACGGCGGGAGGGCGGTGGCTCGCCCCAGACCGAGCGCCATCGCTGTGGCTGTGCCCATCGGCGGGTGGAGTGTGTCCGTCGAGGCGTTGCTGATGTTGTTCTCCTCTGGTATCTCCTACTCTTGCGTCGGTAGCGGGGGAATGGTGGTGGTGCCGCCTGCTCCGACCACATCCCCAGCAGCGTTCGCATCCTCGTGCGTCTCCATGACCCCCGCAGCATTGGAGGCCTCAGCTAGCGGAGCCTTCGAGGTGGATGGATGAGCCGAAGAAGCTTATTTCTTCTTGGGCGCCATGGTCGATGGTGCCGTCAAAGATGCAAATGGCGATGAAGATGACGCGCTGCTTATGTCTTCAGGTTCGCGCAAGCGATCCCCCTACCTAGCGCACCAAAGATGTCGCAGGAAACCACGGCCACCTATGAGACCAAGACGGCCCCTTGCTGGTTCGGCGGGGTGAGTCGCATCGCACAAAGAGCAGACCAACGTGGGGCACCACGGCAGAGAACACATGGGCAGTTTCACCCAGGTTCGGGCCGCCATGAGGCGTAAAACCCTACTCCTGCTTTGGTGGATTGATGGTGGAAAGGTGGTTGCATAGTACACTTGCCCGACAAGGGTTGCCTCGGGGCAACAGCGACTACGTGCGTACGGGGGGTGCGAGTGGTCTAGTTTTCCAACCTCGTGAACCCCTTCTATCGTTGCCATGGGCCTCCTTTTATAGGTTAAGGGGTCACCATAGTGGCAGTTTAGTCATTAGACATTGATATGATAGCAAATAGTACTATCATACCTAACTCTGCAGGCTGATAGTGCGCATTTAATGTGCCGCTTAGTGTCAGGTCGTTGGCCGACAAGGCTTGTCGGGCTATTCTGCCAGCTCCATTCCTGCTCACTTGACATGTCATTGGACGGGTGTCATCTGTGTTTCCTTAGTAGGAAGTGGCTGCCATGTGGCGAATTTTTGCCACTTAATCACTCCGCAGCTCGACACCGCACTGATCGATGACGTGCGTCGTGGTGGAGTAGTTGGTGAGGCAATCTGGTCTCTACGAGTACCGGCAGGCCCTGCCGAGACGCCTTGGCCATCTTCTTCTTGGGGTGGCCTCGCCCCTTGCCGGGGTCGCCTGCCCGGCAAGGGAGTCTTTTCTCTTGATAATATCTAGCTCCTTTGTCTTGGCCTTGAATCCTTTCGATCTGCCTGTTGATGTTTTGACTCTCTCTTGGTCTCTTGTTCATCTTGTTCTGATGCTTCAATCATGATCTTGTGCCTGTGCACAGTCAGGGCAATAGGCCACGGGTCTATTGCATCGACAGTCTGACGGGTGAAAATGTGAGAATCACTAAATTTGACTGTTTACTACGGCCCTGGTAATGTTCGATATAATGAGTTGGGGTTGATCTTAGTGAGTTTAAAAATGGCATCATGATACTAGCAGACCCAGACAGACTGGACATTAGATACTTGAAATACTGGTTGACTACTAGTTTTGGGCTGGATCCTGAAGTATGTTTTATCAATATTCATGCATTGTGGACCAAATCATGTAAGAATGTCAAGTGGGAGTTGATGCCAATAGATAGGAGCCAGCATTGGTTCACCTTGTTAAGTCATTGCCGAGACCGAAGAATCCACCCATATGCCCTAGTGCAACCCGTGGCGAAGGAGGAGAATACCGTAGTACTCCACATGGGGTATGAACCCGGCTATGGAAGTCTAGTGGCTAACGAGATTGATTTATCCGGGTCACAACCACTGGATTTGCATGCTAGCCAACCCGAGAGAGTCAGACTATGTGCCACACAATGTATGTGGTCATGATACTGGGCAGAGTAGTCAGTCGATAATATTAGCTAGTTCTAGTTTTGCTGATGGGGATGGGGAAGGGGATGAAATGCAAAGGGTGATGGAGGAAGAGGACGAGGATGGATTGGCGGAGGATCTGGATTCTGAAAATTCCAAGGATGAGGTGGAGGTACCGATTCCTTCTGCATGGGATCAGGATATATCCACTAGCCTTACGGTCAACGATGGCCATGAGACTCCATGGCAATATAATCTGAACAAAGTCCAGATAGGTGCTTTGTTCAATACAAATAAAAAATTGAAGTATGCGGTCATAAAGTGGGCTATGTCTACATAGAAGGTTCTCCGGACACACATATCAAGTCCAACAATTTATACCATGAAATGTGTTGAAACAGGTTGTCCTTGGAAGGTGCATGGGCACGTGCTGAAGTATAACATCCACTAGGTTATCATAGATGTCGTCCCACATAATTGTGTGGGGGGAAAACCTTCTGGCAAATCATCCAAACTAGACTTCAACTCTCATTGCACAACTCATGTATACTGAAATAGTGCAGAAGAAAGATATGGAAGCAAAACACATCCACACAGTAGTGAAGGTCAGATGGAATTCTGACATTCCTTATGGGAAGGCTGGGAGGGCTAAGCAGAAATCTATGGAGGAAAGGTTTGGGACGTTCTTCGGCTCATATGATAATGTTGTCTGTCTCCTTGACATACTGAAGGAGAGGAATCCCGGCAATTATGTGAATGTACAACACACGAGGATGCCGAGTATACCATATTTCAAGGTGTTGAAACGAGTATTCTTCTCTTTTGCTATGTGCACCGAAGCTTTCTGGCATTGTCCTCCTGTTATGTTTGTGGATGGTGCATTCCTGACCGGTCAGTACAAAGGGCAAATCCTGACTGCTATTGGTGTGGACGGGAACAATCAAATAATCCCACTTTCCATGGCATTTGTGGAGGGTGAGAACTTTCTGAGATAGGTATGGTTCTTCCAGCAAGTGAAATTTGTCATCATGGAGGATCGGCCAAATGTGTGTGTGTCATTTATGACAGACATGCTGGTATATTGAAGGCCGTGAAGACAATGAGGAATCCAAGAGCTAATGAACCAACACCTTGGAGGGACTTGCAGAGCCGGTGGTGCATGCGCCATCTTGGGGCTAATTTTTTCTCATAGTTCAAGAACAAGCGGTTGATGAACTTGTTCAAAAAATATGCAAGAAGAACCAGCAATGCAAATACAAATTTATTTGGACAAAACTAGATTAGTTTACTAAGAAGCAGGTTCGTGCCGGGAAGAAAATGGTACAAGAACAGGTTAAATTAGCAACACTCATCACGGAGCTCGAGGAGCGAGTATGTCTTTGTGACTTGCCAGGAATTGACCCTCCTAATATTAAGAGGAAGAAGGGGAGGACAATAAAGATTTTTTCTCAATGGAGAGAGAAAGAGCCTCCGGTGAATTGGTCTTTGTTGGTTGACACCCATGGAGCTATGTATGGCTACATGACAACCAACCTTGCCGAGGTGTATAACTTTGTACTTATAGGGAATAGAGCATTGCCACTCATAGCTATTGTGGAGGCTGTATTCCATGGCACTTTGAGATATTTCAGATAAAGGCACGAGTTAGCAAGAAGCATATTGCAGATAATCACAACACACCTTATTGTAGCCGTGTCATGGAGTACATGGCAAAGAAGATAGAGAAATCAAAGAAGCACACTCTCAGACTCATAGGTAATCAGGAAAGGAGGTATGAGGTTACCTATCGATGGTTTTGGTTCTACAAATAAGGTGAAGACGCACGAGGTAAAAATTGGAACGGAATTATATCGGAGTGTACATGCAACAAACTAGAGTTGTTGCACCTGCCTTGCTCACATGTGTTGTCTGCATGTGGCTAGATTTAGTTGGACGCCATCTCTTTCGTGTCCCCATACTATGTTATAGAGGCACTACTCAACACATGGAACGGTGAGATGACAGGGTTTAGAGCCGTCGGCAGTTTCAACAAGGTAAATGACCGTGAGAGAGTATACATCCCGGATCCAGAACTTTGGCTAACAAGTAGGGTAGATGTAAGGCTCTTCGCATCTGAAACAATATGGACCAATCTGAAGCTAGTGGACCAACTAGACAATGTCTGCTATGCGCGGCTTATGGGCACAGGATGAAATATTGTCCTGACCTTGACAAAGACGATGCTTCCATGTCAACGACTGCGACAACAGGAGCAAGAGGAGGACGTGCTCGTGGCACTCGAGGTCGAAGGGGAGGACGAGGAAGAAATAACTCACAAGTTATATAATGTGTTTGAATAGTCTGGACTATGTTTTATTTGTAATATGTCTGGACTATGTTTTAATATGTAATATGTCTAGATTATGTTTTAGTTTGTAATATGTTTGGACTATGTTTTTATTTGTAATATGTCTAGACTATGTTTTAATTTGTATTGTGTCTGGACTATGTTTTACTTTTTAATATGTTTGTACTATGTTTTATGAGAAGCTACACGGGATTTACGCAGCTGTTACATGTACATGATCTTTGGATGTTGTAGTTCCTCGTCCAGCACATCGTCCGCCACGTCCCTCTTTGCCGCGTTTAGAACCACGACCCTCTGTGCACCGTTCAGAACCACGACCCTCTGTGCACTGTTCAGAACCACGACCTTCACAACCAGGGAGCTCTTCAAGGCAGCAGCAACCTCCTTCACAACCAGGGAGCTGACAGAGGCAAAGGTGTCATGTCTTTCTATGATATGGTGATTGTCGTTTTTGGTGGAGTAGACTTTGACGATCCGACTACGAACGTGCGAGGACGTTGCGCCTTAGCAATCGCTAAACAACCTCCGAGAGGTTATTGCCCACGTTGGAGCACGATCAACCTAACCATGAGGGTCTATTTCCTGCAGGCAAACGAAGAACAAGCAAGAAACTGAGATTGCAATCTGGATATTGCGAATATAATGTGGAAGCTTTATTGATCAAGGTGGGGTTTTGTGACATCTTGGTCTCGTCGTTGAACATAAATGAAGTACGTGAATTTGCAGCTATGGCGAACTTCAATCTAAACAAAACTCAAAGTCCAAACGACGCCCTAAGGGCTTTATATATGGAGGAGTAGGCAAAATTTCGTGGCCCCTTGTAGGAGGGGTCCGAAACCAACCCTAACTTTGTTTCCCCACACATCCGGACTCTAAAAACAACCTATACTTAAGTATTTTGAAACTACATGGGACTGGCCCAAAAATAAGGTGGCACAGCACCTAAAATAAGCTATGGATGAAAGTTATGAAAGGGCATCTTGTATATTCCATCCATGTCCTTGTAGGTCATCACGGAGGCTTCAACATGCTCAAATATGCACTAGAAACGACATTCTACATCCCTTCGCGCGCGCCTTCATCTCCATGCTTGATCTTGCTCCAGTGTTCATCCCTCTTATCCATGCTAGGCCCTTCATTAGTAATCAACACAAACGTATCCAGTTTAGGCAGCATCATATTCTCATGAACATTAGAATTGTCACCAAGAAACGAAAGTACCTGGTAATTCAACTGGCGTGCATGAGCCCTAGTAATTGGTCCAGTATGTATAGCAGTAGGGGTTGTGGGTGTAAAAAGGGTATTGATGTCCTCATCATCCTCCCCCTCTTGAAATGAAGTCGTCCTCGATGGAAGCTCATCTTCCTCACCCAAATAAGGCTTCAAATCTGCAATGCTAAAAGTGGGACTAACCCAGAAATCTACAGGCAGCTCAGTTTATATGCATTATCATCTATTTTCTCTAACACCTTAAAAGGACCATCAGCACATGGCATTAGCTTTGATTTGCGCACATCAGGAAATCTATCCTTGCGCAAATGTAACCAAACAAGATCTCCAGGTGCAAACAGAACACGTTTTCTACCCTCACCTCCAGCAAGTTTATATTTATCATTCATGCACTCAATGTTCTCCTTAGTTAACTCTTGCATTTTTAAGATCAATTCAGCATGTTGTTTAGCATCAAAATTAACCTTCTCCGAAGATGGAAGAGGCGACAAATCAATAGGTGCACGAGGTAGGAAACCATACACGATTTCAAAAGGGCACATCTTAGTAGTAGAATGTAGCGAATGATTATAAGCAAATTCAATATGAGGCAAGCATTCTTCCCACATTTTCTTGTTATTCTTCAGAACATCCCTAAGCATAGTAGACAATGCTCTATTGACTACTTCAGTTTGTCCATCAGTTTGGGGGTGACAAGTAGTACTAAAAAGCAATTTAGTCCCCAACGTATCCCATAAACATCTCGAAAAGTAGCTAAGAAATTTAGTATCACGATCGGAAACAATAGTATTGGCACACCATGCAAGCGAATAATTTCACGAAAGAACAAATCAGCAACATTAGCAGCATCATCGCTTTTATGACATGGTATGAAGTGTGCCATTTAAATCTATCCATCACAGCAAATATGCTATCCCTCCCCTTCTTTGTTTGAGGTAATCCTAAAACAAAATCCATAGATATATACTCCCAAGGAACACTAGGTACATGCAAAGTCATATATAAACAATGAGGATTGGGTCATGACTTAGCTTTTTGACATGTAGTGCAGCGAGCAACAAAATGCTGAACATCCCCTCCCATCTTTAGCCAAAAGAAATGTGTAGCAAGTATATCCTCTGTCTTTTTCACGCCAAAATGTCCCATTAATCCTCCTCCATGCGCCTCCTGGAACAATAAAAGACAAATGGACCTAGCTGGAATGCATAGCTTGTTTGCACGAAACACAAATCGAAGTTGTTCCATGTTCCCCCTTCTTTACAATTCTGTAATATATCTTTAAATTCAGCATCATGCACATATTGATCTTTGATGGTCTCCAAACCACATATTTTAAAGTCAAGTTGCGAAAGCATAGTATAATGACGAGACAATGCATCAGCAATAACATTTTCTTTACCCTTCTTGTGTTTAATGACATAAGGGAAAGTCTCAATGAATTCAACCCATTTAGCATGTCTATGGTTCAGTTTTGCTTGACTTTTAATGTGTTTCAAAGATTCATGATCAGAATGTATAACAAATTCTTTGGGCCATGAATAATGTTGCCATGTTTCTAAGGTCTGAACAAGAGCATATAATTCTTTATCATAAGTAGAGTAGTTCAGACTAGGCCCACCCAATTTTTTGGAAAAGTATGCAACAGATTTGCCAACTTATAATAACACACCTCCTAATCCAATTCCACTAGCATCACATTAAAGCTCAAAAGTCTTATTAAAATCAGGAAGTTGGAGTAAAGGACCATGTGTCAATTATCTTTCAATACCATGAAGGCTTCTTCCCGTGCCATACCCCAAACAAAAGGCACATCCTTCTTTCTAAACTCATGGAGAGGTGCAGCAATGGTGCTAAAATCTCTCACAAAACACCTATAGAAACCAGTGAGTCCAAGAAAACTCCTCACTTGTGTGACCGTTTTGGGCTGCGGACAACTCTCAATAGCTTCAATCTTGGCTTTATCAACTTCAATTCCATGTGGAGTAACAACATAGCCAATAAAAGATACTCGGTCGGTGCAAAAGGTGCACTTCCCAAGGTTACCAGACAAACGTGCATCACGTAGAGCAATAAAAACAACATGTAAATGTTCCTAATGTTCTTCCAAAGATTTGCTATAAATCAGTATATCATCAAAATAGACTACCACAAATCGTCCAATGAAAGCACGTAAAACTTCGTTCATTAATCTCATCAAAGTACTAGGTGCGTCAGTTAACCAAAAGTCATGCTAACCACTCATATAAACCAAACTTAGTTTTAAATGTTATTTTCCATTCATCTCCCAATTTCATACAAATTTCATGGTATCCACTACGCAAATCAACTTTGGAGAATATTGTAGAGACACTCAATTCATCAAGCGTATCATCTAGCCTAGGAATAGGATGACGATAACGAATAGTGATATTGTTAATGCCTCTACAATCGACACACATACGCAACGTACCATCGTTTTTTAGCACAAGTATAATAGGAACAGCACAAGGACTAAGAGATTTGCGTATATAACCTTTGTCAAGCAGCTGCTTTACTTGACGCCTAATCTCCTTCGTCTCCTCTAGATTGGTACGGTATGGCGCATGGTTTGGCAGCGAAGCACCGAGAATTATGTCAATCTGATGCTCAATCCTGCGAATAGGTGGTAATCCCGGTGGCACGTCTTGTGGAAAGACGTCAGCGAGGTGCTGCAAAATGTTAGTGACAACAGGTGGCAAAGAGAAAGGCATGTCCTTGAACGAAAATAATGCCTCTTTGCACACAAAAGCATAGCAAACATATTTTCTTTCATATAGATCATCAATATCATATTTGGTGGCAAGTAAACATGCACTTTTCAATTTAATTTCAGAAGCAACACTAGATGGTTTATTATCAGGCTTCAGTTGTTGCTCAAATTCTTTTCCCACAATCTGATTTTCACTCTTATTTTTCTCATGTTTTGCTTTATTAGCTCTATTAATATTATCTTTCAAAATATAATCATGAGTCATAGGAAGCAAAGTAATATGTTTATCCTTATGAACAAGAGTATACTGATTGTTTCTACCATGGTGCACAGAATTTTTATCAAATTGCCATGGTCTACCAAGTAATAAGGAACATGCTTGCATGGGTACCACATCATAATCAACATAATCAACATATGTAGAGATACTAAAATGCACATGAACAATACGTGTTACCTTAACCTTGTCGTTGTTGTTGAACCATTGGATGTAATAAGGATGTGGATGTGGTCTTGTGGTGAGAGATAGCTTCTCCACCATCTCCATGCTAGCCAAGTTGTTGCAGCTCCCTCCATATATGATGACGCGAACAGAATGCTCCTTCACAACTCCCTTTGTATGGACCAAATTATGCCTCTGATTTTATTCAGCTTGTGTGAGCTACACACTCAAAACACGTAGAGAAACTATACTTTCATGCCTGTCAGCATCTTCAGCAGCCATGTATTGCGTCTCATGATCAGAATCATCTCCACTGTTTTCTTCACTTGTAATAAGAGCCAAAGTCTCCTCCTCATAGTCACTAGCGGACTCATACCACCATCCTCAGTAGCAATCATAACACGTGAAGATTGGCATTCTCTCGCATAATGACCTCTACCCTTACAACAACGACAAATAATATCATGTGTGTGCCCTATTGATGCCATGGATGAAGAAGAGCTCTGTGCAGGCCCAGTAGGTGTGCTCTTGGTAGATAGTGGTGCTAGTGCTGCTTTCTTGTATCACGACTAGGGTGGCAGCTGGCGAAGGTACCGGTGTATCAGAACATGTGGAAGTACAATATGCACGCGGTGTCCATGATGAAGGTCGACCTGCAGAGAAATCAATCCGCGCCAATGCCTGTCGATCCTGCATTTCATGTTTAGCTTTGCAAGCAAGATGCAATAAACGAGTGATATTGTTATACTCCTTATACTCTAAATGGTCTGAATCTCTCTATTTAATCCACAGATAAAACATGCAAGCTAGCTTCATTATCCTCAACAATACCACATCTAATCATGCCAATTTGTAATTCCTGATAATACTCCTCTACATGATGTTTTTCCTTGTCCCAAACGCTGCAGTTTTTTAAGTAATTCAAGTTGATAATATGGTCGAACTCAACGAGTACGCATAGAAGTTTCATGATGAGGACATCAATACCATTGTTGCACCCAGAACCCATGTTGCTATAAATACTAGACCAATTACTAGAGCTCGCGCACACCAATTGAATTACCAAGTACTTTCCTTTCTTGGCAACAATTCTAATGTTAATGAGAATATGATGCTTCCTAAATTGGATACATTTGTTTTGCTTACAAATGAAGGGCCTAGCTTAGACAAGAAAGATGAACCTTGGAGCAAGTTCAAGCATGGGGATGATAGCATGCGCCAAGGGAACAAGAATGGAGTTTCAAGTGATAATTTCAGGAACTTGAAGCCACCATAATGAGTGCATGAAGGCTTGGACAAAAGATACAACATGCCACTTCCTAAATTTCATCCATAGGCTATTATAGGTGTTGTGTTGCCTTATTATTGGGCCAGGCCCATGTAATTTCGAAATACTTGAGTCTAGGCTATTTTTAGAGTCTGTATGTGTGGGGAAAGAAGAGTTAGGGTTGGTTTCGGACCCCTCCTTCAAGGGCCACAAAATCTCCCCCCCCCCTCTTCCTCCATATATACATCCATTAGGGCATTGTTTAGACTTTGGGTTTTGTTTAGATTAAAAGTTCACCATAGCTGCAACTTCGCATACTTCGTCTGTGTTCAACGACCAGACCAAGACATCACACAGCCCCACCTTGATCAATAAAGCTTTCATATATATTAACAATATCCAGATTGCAATCTTAGTTTCTTGATTGTTCTTTGTTTGCTTGCAGGAAATAGACCTTCATGGTCAGGTTGATCGTGCTCCGGCATGGTCAATAACCTCTTGGAGTTGGTTTAGTGATTGCTAAGGCACGGCATCCTCGCACGTTCGTAGTCGGATCATCAAAGTCTACTCCTCTGAAATGATAATCACTATCTCATCGAAAGACGAGACACCTTTGCCTCTATTAAGTGGTATCAGATTTCCAGGTTGATGAGTGAGATTTTACAATTTTTCGTAGTTTAGATCGAGTCTGTTCTTCATACCTACAGTCCACGAAAAAGCTAGAAAAAAATTGGGTTAGTTCATCATATCCAAATCAATTCGAGCTATTGCAGAATCTTTCCTGTATTTGCTTTGTTGAATTTGCGATTGCATCTTCGTGTCAAGTTGCCGGTCTTAGCGTCTAGTTCTTTAGAGTTTTGAGTTCTGCTCACAATTTTTCACGCTGCCGCCGCACCAATGTACACCCTGGATTTGCCCTTTTCTTTTTCCTTTGATTTTCTTTGATTTCTTGATTTGAATTGCTTTTCTGTGGCTATGTGGTTCCAAAACTTGGGAAGATCATGTCTTCCTAGGTTTTATAGTGGCTTGACATCCCCAAAATCATCCCTAGATCATGTTTCATTGCCATGTTCAAAGATCATCCTCCAATAATTATTTTCCTATTCTGCCCTAAATGGCACATTGCAAAGCAAGTGCTATTTATCTTTGCCCAATTGACCCCAATCATTTTGGACATCTTTTCCTGTCCATATCATTGCACCATGCCAAAATTCAACTCAACTTGCTTAGTTAATATTCCTGAGCAATTTTTCAAAGTTCCTGTCTGAGGGAAGACATTGTGAAGGAAGTGAAAGCTAGGCATATCCAAATGAGTTGAAATTTTGCAAGGTCCTTCATATGACCAAATCATCACTCTCCACCAAATTTGAGCTCATGTAACTCATCTATGTGAGCCCAACTCCAAATCTTGGTTTCTGGTCAGATTTTCAGTTTGTGAAGCAACTATGTTTTATATTGCTTCATCTAAGCTGAATTTTTTTAGGGAATTCTCCTGTCCATATAAACTCTCTCCACCAAGTTTTGGCCCATTTAATCAAACCATTTGCCCTGTGCAATTTTTCCAAGTTTATGGTCAGAATAAAGCATTGTGAAGCAAGTGCTAGTTTGGTTCATCCAAATGGCCTGAAACTTTTTGGGCATCTTCATATCCTCAAATCATTGGGCCATAACCATTCTCAGCTCATTTGATGCACTTATGTGAGTGCAACTTCCTAATCTCCATTTATGACCAGTGGGTCACTTTCTTCAACAACCCCCATCTAGACTCCTCCATTTGGGCTGATACTTGGTCATCACAGTGTTCTTTGCGTGTGATCAAGCCATGCCAAAGCTCAGCCCCTGCCTCCTCCTGTGGTTGTCTCCCCGCAGCACAAATACCTTGCTGCCACAATGTTGTGGATCAACCTGCAAATCACTTCTTTGTCCCTAGACCGAATTCTTTCTGCATTTGGACTGAGGGTATCAGGGTCCATCTACTGGACATGATGTGGCCGCTCACCTAGCATCGCGTATGCCAGTTCACGTGGTGACCACGGGTCGCGACTAGCCAAACTCGTGCTCTGGAGTGTTCCCGCCCATGTTCCCATCGTCTCCCACCTTGTCAGGACCTCAATTCATGTCCTGGAGCTAGCCCGTGAGCTCCTGCATCATTCTGCATCACTGCCCCGGCCTAAGTCGCTGCGGTGTGGTCACCGTCGAGCTCCCCGTGACGCATCCGTGCTCTGTCCCTCCTTTGGCATGCCGGTCGAGCTCTCTAGAACACTCCCATGGCCTCTCCTCGTCCTATATAAGGACCTCGAGATTCTGCCACAGCTCCCAAGCATCTCCTCGTCCCTCCTAGTCCATCGGAGCAACGACATCTCGCCGGAGTTCGCCTCTGTCTGCCATGGCCGTCTTGGTCTTGTCTTGTTCCCCGTGAGTCTAGTTCCCCTTTGATCCTCCCGAGTTGTCCACGAGCTCCCCCTCATCCCCGCGCGTCGACCCACCCGCTTGCCCCTTGCCGGAGTTGGTCGTAGCTCCGAAAACCACCAGCACCGCCGCCGCCTATGTAGCCTCCTAGCCCCGCCCCTCCCCTCCTTTCTGCTCCTCCTCGGTGCCGGTTCTTCCTCTGAATGGACGTGGCGTGGTTCCCCAGTCCCGCCGGTATCCTCAGATCAGCCGGAGCCCGCCCGGTTCATCGCGGCGCCTGCTCGTGTTTCCTCTCTGTTCCTTTCCGTTGCCACCTTCCTAGGCCGCTCCCGCGCCCCTACTGCCTAGGGACGGGCGCGGCATGGCACCGCCATCTCTCCAGTGTGCTCGGCTCGGCTGGAGGCCACCGGAGTCGGTCGGCCCCATCGCCACCTGCCGCCTGTGCCTCGCCTAAGCCATGCTCTGTTTCTGGTCGGCTCACGCGAGGAAGGAGTCGAGCGCAGTGACCCCCTTGCTTGTAGGACCCACGCCTCCCCGACCCCACCCGTTAGTGGCACAGCCAGTCACTGACTTGGTTAATTGAAGACGTATTCTTGGTCAGTATGTTTTCTCTTATGGAAAGCGCATTCTTCCTATCTTCTATCTAAAATATGTTTCCCTTCTGGAAATCGTACTTCCTTCTAACTTCATCTCAAAATACACTTTCTTTTACAGAAAACATATTCGGCCGAAGGCCCTTTCTGTTTTTGCCTCCAGGGATGTCGGCGTTCTAGATACGGGGGTACCCAGACTTGCCTGCCTTCGGCCCACGACGTGGCTCCATCGACGGCCTGGTACGGCCCAGCTTCAACATTAACAATTCAAGACCCTCGCAAGGGGCCAAGCCTCGCGAGGTGGATGACATCAAGACCTCCAAAGGGATTGGCCTCCTCAGGCTGGCTCCTGAGGAGCGGAGATTTCTATGCAAAGTTCACCTTGCGAGGTTCAGGTGATGTGAGCCATGACGATCAAGGCCAGGCGGGCGCCAGCGGGCACAGTGTACCTGTTTCCTCTTTGGTGCAAGGGAGGCAAGCAGCAGGCGCGGAGTCCCAAGGAATCAATCAAAGGTTTCCATTCTTGTGCAACAATACCAAGACCTCCAAGACGGCAGGATGGAGGTCATCACCGAGCCCACCGCAACGTCACAACCAGAAGCTTTTGCAGGCGAAGACCACTTTAGTCAGGATAAGATGTACTAGTTGTCCCCCTTCAAATTTGGCTGTTGTGGGATCCCTTCCCGCCTCCTTCCGGGAAGAGGACCAAGGCCACTATAATAGGACCTAGCCACCACCACGGAGAGGGGGCAGATCGGATCCATTCCACCCTCACCAGCTCACAAGCTTACTTGACCCCAAGAACAAGCTTCCTGAGGCTATTACCCACTGTACTAGATCTTCCTCAGCCCCTCGAGGCAAATCCACCACAAAGCGGGAGTGGGGTTTTACACCGCAAGGTGGCCCGAACCTGGGTAAACTGTTGTGTCTTTCTTTCCCTTCGAGCTCGACACGCTAGGCTGTGAGGTTGGCGAGTTGGCAGCCTAGGAAGGTTGAGATCTCTGCATACACCCCAGAGTTCAAACCTCTCAACGGTTTCCGGAACACAAGATCCGACATTTGGCACGCCAGGTAGCTAGGGGTGCGTCGGACCTCCTCTTCCGTCCATCGATCCACCACTACTCCGACGCTTCCATGGTTAACGCGCGTCGGGCTCGCCTTGAGCCTCGGGCCGCGGTCGCAGCCCACATCGCTCAGACGGCACCAGCGGGCGGTGGTTGTCCTCGCAGACCCCCATCACCAGCAGCAAACGCCACCATGGGCCTTGCTGGCCACGAGCAGCAAGCTTCATCGCTGCACCCCTCAGTGCACCGCGACGGGCACACCGCTACTTCGTCGCTGACTCCGGCCGCTTCATCCTCCCACGAACGTCATGGCCCGGCGAATGCGCAGGTCGCGCTGCTCATGGCACGGGAGCTCCTGCGCTACCGTCTGATCGACGACTTCTATAAGGAGTGGCTCGAACACATCGCCGAGCTTGTCAGCACCACCGGAGACTCTGCTGCACCATCCTGCTTGCTTCCTCAATCGCCGCCTGCTGCGGGCGACGTGGCTCACAGGGCGCCGCCTCCACCTCCCATGTAGGGCGCCATCGTCGAGCCAAGGCGGGTGGTGCCTCGGCGTGACCTGCAGCGTCAGGCGCCCGCGCGTGATGAAGCAAGCTGTCAAGTGGTGCAGCGGCCCCAAGAAGATGCATGTGCGCTCCCAACACCTCCACGTCAAGACCATGTGCCGCCTATGGTGGTGGCGCGCGAGCACCAAGACCAGGCTCCACCACCCCAACGGGCTCCCGTGACCATAGTAGGGTGCCACACATTCACTCCGGAGCTGCGCAACACCGTATGGACGGGAAAGTTCAAGCCTGAACTGCCCGCATGCTATGACGGCACCGCCGACCCTGTCGAGTTCCTGCAGCTCTATGAGCTGAGCATCGAGGCGGCCAACAGCGATGAGAAGATCATGGCGAACTGGTTCCCCATGGCCCTCAAGGACGGCGCGCACTCCTGGCTCTTGAACCTCCCTGGGGGATCGGTCTCCTCCTGGGATGGGATGCGTGAGCGCTTCATCGCCAACTTCCAGGGCACACGCAACCGCCCGCCGGCCGCGAGTGACCTACGATGCATCAAGCAGCAGCCAAGAGAGACCCTGCAGAAGTACATACAGCGCTTTAACAATGTTCGCCTCAAGATCCCCAAGGTGTCGGACAAGGCCATCATCTCAGCGTTCACTGATAGCGTCTGCGACGTCAAGATGAAGGAGGAGCTCGCCATATATGAAGATCTTTGCACAGCTTTGGAGATATTCAACATGGCGACCAAGTGTGCCAGAGCTGAGGAGGGACGCCTCTCCCTCCCTGAGCTCCGAAGACAAGAAGGCCAAGGCCAAGGATGTGAAGCGCAAGGGACTGGCTGTGCTCGCAGCCGAGCCACAGATGAAGCGTGGCTGCGATCACCCTGAGTCATCCAAGGGTAGCCGTCCGTTCTACGTCTTCCACAACGTGCACAGCCACAACATCAACGACTGTCAGGAGCTCAGGGCCATCCATGACGGGCACCTCGGTTGTCGCCCTGAGCGCAACGATCGAGGCTATGGCCGCGGAGGTGGCCGAGGTGGAGGATGCTGGGACGGCCACGACCATCGTCAGGAGTGGTGTGACCAGCCTCGGGATGACCACTGGCAAGGCCAGCCTCGTGAGGGGGCCTAGAGAGACCAGCCTCACGAGGACCACCTTTATGGCAACGCGGGCCTTCCCCCGCTGCCGCCACGCCAAGAAGTAATGATGACCACCATCAGGACGAGGGGGCTGGGGGCTTCCAGAAGCCTCGTGCCATCACTTGCATCCTAGGCAGCTCCAGGCTCCAGTCTCTCAACGCATCTTCAAGCAGTTTTCCCGTGAGGTGAACGCGGCCCTCCCCAAGCTCGAGGTGACACGCCCGCTCAGGTGGTCCAAGTACGCCATCACCTTCGACTCCTCCGACGAGCTCAAATGTGCGACCACAGCCGGCGCGCTCCTAATGCTCTGCTCACCCACCAGCAGCAACGTACTCGTCACCAAGACACTCATCGATGGCGGAGCGGGGCTCAATGTCCTCTCTATCAAGACATTCAATAGGCTCCAAGTGCCGTACCACCAGCTCCAGCCTACCAAGCCCTTCCCAGGAGTGAGCGACGGCTCCACACACCCGATCGGGCAAGTCCGCCTCCCCATCACTTTTGGCAAGCGCGACAACTACCGCACCGAGCTCATCGACTTCGACGTCACTGACATTCTCCTGCCATACAATGCCATCCTCGGGTACCCAGCTCTCGCCAAGTTCATGGCGGCAATGCACCATGGCTGCAACATCCTCAAGATGCCAGGGAGCTACGGCATAATCACGGTTGCCTACGAGGAAAAGGACGCGGTGTGCTCTCTCGAGCGCGCCTACCAGGCTGCTGCTGTTGAGAACCCTGAAGACAAGGGTGCTATCCCCCCTCCTAAGGTCGCCCCCAAGAAGAAGTAGCTGTTGGGCCAAGGATCTCAGGAGGAGGCGGTGTCTGGTGGTGCCGCCTTGAGCCTCGCATCCGTGGATGGAGCGCCTTCACCTATCGCATAGGAAGACGTGCCCGACGCCCCTCTCAGGCTGGGCTCGGGGTGATGACCCACAAGTATAGGGGATCTATCATAGTCCTTTCGATAAGTAAGAGTGTCGAACCCAACGAGGAGCAGAAGGAAATGACAAGCGATTTTCAGTAAGGTATTCTCTACAAGCACTGAAATTATCGGTAATAGATAGTCTTGTGATAAGGTAATTCGTAACGGTTAACAAGTGACAAAAGTAAACAACGTGCAGCAAGGTGGCCCAATCCTTTTTGTGGCAAAGTACAAGCCTAGACAAACTCTTATATAAAGGAAAGCTCTCTTGAGGACACATGGGAATTATCGTCAAGCTAGTTTTCATCATGCTCATATGATTCGCATTCGTTACATTGATAATTTGATATGTGGGTGGATCGGTGCTTGGGTACTGCCCTTCCTTGGACGAGCATCCCACTTATGATTAACCCCTCTCGCAAGCATCTGCAACTACGAAAGAAGAATTAAGGTAAACCTAACCAAGCATGAAACATATGGATCCAAATCAGCCCCTTACAAAGCAACGCTTAAACTAGGGTTGAAGCTTCTGTCACTCTAGCAACCCATCATCTACTTATTACTTCCCAATGCCTTCCTCTAGGCCCAAACAATGGTGAAATGTCATGTAGTCAACGTTCACATAACACCACTAGAGGAAAGACAACATACATCTCATCAAAATATCAAACGAATACCAAATTCACATGCCTACTTATAGCAAGACTTCTCCCATGTCCTCGGGAACAAATGTAACTAATCACAAATCATATTCATGTTCATAATCAGAGGGGTATTAATATGCATAAAGGATTTGAACATATGATCTTCCACTGAATAAACCAACTAGCATCAACTACAAGGAGTAATCAACACTTCTAGCAACCCACAGGTACCAATCTGAGGTTCTAAGACAAAGATCGGATACAAGAGATGAACTAGGGTTTGAGAGGAGATGGTGTTGTTGAAGATGTTGATGGCGATTGACCCCCTCTCGATGAGAGGATCGATGGTGACGATTTCCCCCTCCCGGAGGGATGTTTACCCGACAGAATAGCTCTACCGGAGCCCTAGATTGGTTCCGCCAAGGTTATGCCTCGAGACGGCGGCGCTTCGTCCCGAAAGCTTCCTATGATTTTTTTCAGGGAAAAGACACGTTATACCAGAAGATGGGCATCGGGGGGCTTCCAGGTGGCCCACGAGACAGGGGGCGCGCTCAGGGGGGTTGGGTTTTACTAGCATACTGGATAACATTTAATTTCTTATCAACTCTTTGTCCTAGAACAGCACCTACAGCATAATCACTAGCATCACACATAATTTCAAAGGGTAAATTCCAATTAGGTGGCTAAACAATAGGTGCAGAAATCAAGGCTTTCTTAAGTATTTCAAATGCTTCTACACAATCATCATCAAAGACAAAAGGAACATCTTTTTGTAATAAATTAGTCAGAGGCCTAGAAATTTTTGAGAAGTCTTTAATGAACCTCCTATAAAAACCGGCATGACCAAGGAAACTTCTTATACCTTTGATGTCCTTAGGACACGACATCTTTTCAATAGCATCAACTTTAGCTTTATCAACTTTAATACCTCTTTCAGAAATTTTATGCCCCAAGACAATACCTTCATTAACCATAAAGTGGCACTTCTCCCAATTCAAGACAAGATTACTTTCTTCACATCTCTACAAAACTCGATCATGGTTGCTTAAGCAATCATGAAAAGAAGTTCCATACACGGAGAAATCATCCATGAAAACCTCAACAATCTTTCCATAAAAGTCAGAGAATATAGTAATCATACATCTTTGAAAGGTAGCAGGTGCATTACATAAACCAAAAGACATACGTCTATAAGCAAAGGTATCGAAAGGGCAAGTAAAATTGGTCTTTTCCTGATCCTTTTTTGACACAGGTATTTGACAGAAACCAGAATAACCATATAGAAAGCAAAAATGTGTATGTTTGGATAATCTTTCTAGCATTTGATCAATAAATGATAAAGGGTAATGATCTTCTCTAGTAACTTTATTTAATTTGTGGAAATCAATTACCATTCTATAACCTGTAACAAGTCTTTGTGGGAACAATTCATCTTTATCATTAGGAACAATAGTAATACCTCCCTTCATAGGGACACAATGGACAGGACTTACCCACTGACTATCAGCAACATGATAAATTATACCTGCCTCCAGAAGCTTTAGTATTTCATTTCTTACCACTTCTTTCATCTTAGGATTTAACCGTCGTTGGTGATCAACAACTGGTTTAGCGTCTTTCTATAATTTTATTTTGTGCTGGCGTAGAGTGGGACTAATGCCCTTAAGATCATCAAGAGTATATCCAATAGCAGCAAGGTGCTTCTTTAGGGTTTTCAATAATTTCTCCTCTTACTGCTCTGAAAGGTTAGCACTAATAATAACAGGATATATCTTCTTTTCGTCAAGATAAGCATATTCTAAGAGTGTCAGGTAATGGTTTAATCTCAAACACGGGATCACCCTTGGGTGGAGGAGGATCCCCTATGATTTCAACAGGCAAGTTGTGTTTCAAAATAGGTCCCTGTTTAAAGAATACTTCATCTATTTCCCTTCTTTCATTCATGAACATATCATTTTCATGGTCAAGCAAATATTGTTCTAAAGGATCATTAGCAGGCACGGCAATAGAAGCAAGACCAATAATTTCATCTTTACTTGGCAATTCTTTATCATGGGGTTGTCTACGGAATTTAGCAAAATTAAAATCATGAGACATATCCCTAAACCAATAGTAACAATATCTTTTTCGCAATCTATCTTAGCATTAACAGTATTCAAGAAGGGTCTACCAAATATAATGGGACAAAATTCATCTTGTGGGGAACCAAGAATAAGAAAATCAGTAGGATATTTAACTGTCCCACACAAGACTTCAACATCTCTAACAATCCCAATTGGTGAAATAGTATCTCTATTGGCAAGTTTAATAGTAACATCAATACCTTGTATTTCAGCAGGTGTGATATCATGCATAATTTCTTTGTATAAGGACTGAGTTATTGCACTCACACTAGCACCCATATCACATAAGCCATGATAACAATGATCTCCTATTTTAACAGAAACAACAGGCATGCCTACAACAGGCCTATGTTTATTTTTTGTATCGGGTCTAGCAATTCTAGCAGCTTCATCATAGAAGTAAATAGCATGCCCATCAATATTATCGACAAAGAGATCCTTAACCATAGCAATATTAGGTTCAACTTTAATTTGCTCAGAGGGTGTAGGTGTTCTAGCATTACTCTCATGAACCATAGTTGAAGCTTTAGCATGATCCTTTATTCTAAAAGGGAAAGTTGGTTTCTCAATATAAGCAGTAGGAACGATAGGATCAACATTATAAGTGATAGTCTTTTCTTCAACTTTAATAGGTTCTACTACTTTTACTTCAATTGGAGGGTGATATTTAAACCACTTCTCTTTAGGGAGATCAACATGAGTAGCAAATGACTCACAAAAAGAAGCTACTATCTCAGAGTCAAGTCTATATTTAGTGCTAAATTCACGAAAAGCATCGGTATCCATAGAAGATTTAACACAATCAAACTTAGGTGTTATACATGACTCCTTACCTTCGTTGAGCTCCCAATATTCAGAGTTGCATTTAATTATTTCCAATAAATCCCATCTGAATTCGATAGTCTTCATCATAAAAGAACCAGTACAAGAAGTATCGAGCATGGAGCGATTATTGAGAGAAAGTCGAGCATAAAAATTTTGAATAATAATTTCTCTTGAGAGCTCATGATTGGGGCATGAATATAGCATTGAATTAAGCCTCCCCAAGCTTGAGCGATACTTTCTCCTTCGTGAGGCCAAAAATTATATATATATATATATAATTATGATCACGATGAACCAGATGCATAGGATAAAACTTCTGATGAAATTCCAATTTCAATTGGTTGTAGTTCCATGATCCAATATCATCACATAGCCTAAACCATGTCAATACCTTTCCCTTAAAATATAAAGGGAAGACCTTCTTCTTGATAACATCCTTGGGCATACTTGCAAGCTTAAATAATCCACAAACTTCATCCACATAGATTAGGTGCATATTGGGATGTAATGTTCCATCTCCTGTAAAAGGATTAGCTAGCAGTTTCTCTATCATACCCGAAGGAATTTCAAAGTAGACATTTTTAGTAGGCTCAGTAGGTTGAGGAGCAACTCTTTGCTCTACTGGTCGGGGTGCAGATACCCCGAACAAGCCCCTCAAAGGATTATTTTCCATAGTAACAAGTGATAGTCAATTTTAGCACACCATATAAATTTTTCCTTACCATATTCCACCTACCAAAGGCGCTTCACCCCCCTAGCAACGGCACAAGAAAAGAGTCTTGATGACCCACAAGTATAGGGGATCTTGTCAGGACCCCGATCCTAAGTCACACTGATCTAGCATGTAACACATCCTATTACTTTGCGGCCTCACGCACAGTATTCCCACGGGTGCCACCTTACCTAGCCCGGGACCGTTTGCGCCTTTTGGCTCACGTATATGATAGTGTCGCTATCATCCGTATGACAAAGAACCCGGGCCGACATGACTAGTCGTAAACCCAAAGTGGCACCAACTTACAGGGACAGGCATACATGACCCAGCAACAAACGTGTCGGTCATCAGCGAGTGAATCCGGGCTGTAGCAGCTGGGCTAACAGGACTCCGGAGAATCCGGGCTGTAGTAGGCTAACAGGGCTCCGGTAGACACCGCCTGACATTTCCCCGAAGGGACAGACACAGGAACGAAGAAGGACACATGCCGGCCAGCCTAAGTGTTCCGGAGCAGTAGCAAGCTACCATGGCTCAGTGGAAGCACTAGGAGACATTTCCCGGTAAGAGAGGCTACCAAGGATAAACAACTAGGTTGTTGGATCCCACACATACCAAGCATTTCAAATCATACACACAATATGCTCGATATGTGCAAATACAACATGGCATCACAACAAAACTCTACAACTCAAAGTATTTATTCATTAGGCTCTGAAGAGCTAGATATTACAAACATGGGTCTAAGGACCCAGCATACAAAGCACACAAACAACAAGCGGAAGCATAAACATGTCTGAGTACAGACAACTACAAATGGAAAAGTCTGAGAAGCCTGACTATCTACAAGACCCTCCCAAGGGTACAAGATCGTAGCTGAGGTAACAAGCTAAACATCGAAGTCCATGAGGAACTACTAGTGAGACTGAAGCCTCTCTGCAAAAACATAAATTAAGCAAACATGAGTACAAATGTACCCAGCAAGACTTACATCAGAACTAGCTGCACATGCATCAGTATAAACAAAGGTGTGGTGGAGTTTAACTGCAGCAAGCCAGCCTTGACTCGGTGGATATCCTGAACTACGACTGCAAGTAACTCTTTTGAGGTGGCGCACACGAGTCCACATATTCACCATATCAATACACCACTATGGATCTGCTCCCGTCTCCCTACGAGAACGCCATCCAGAGCACTCACGCATATCTTGCGCATTTTAGAGTATCCACTTTCACTTGTCTATGAACTATACAGGCAACCCAGATGTCCTTTACCGCGGACATGACTATTTGAATAGATGATGTTAACCCTGCAGGGGTGTACTTCTTCACACACGCTCTCACCACTTACCACCATGTACATGTCATGCATCTCGGCAACCTTCAAGCGGAAGCCTGGCGAGGGAGTCGGCCACGGCCTAACTAACCACGCAAGTCTCTAGTCTAGGTTTATCGCCTATTCGGGTTCCATCCGCAAGGAGATCCGGCCGGGGTGTCGCTCATGGCCCCAAACGATGTGAGCAGGGTTCCCAAGCCCACCATCCGGGTGCCACTTGGTACATCGTGCCACTGCACCTAGTTTGTCCCAAGCCCACATGTACCGGGTGCCACTTGGTAGACTACTAGCACTACCTACAAACACCAGAAACTAGTTGCAACTCCTGGACAGAGATCGAGTTGATTAATAAGTCGAGAGGGGCACTTAAGCATTCCAATGCGTGGTACTAGCTGTTCATGGATCACAAATGTACTCCTACATGGCCTCTCACCGCTACCTTTACCAAATCGTGTTCACACACTTAGCTCACACAGTAGGACATGTTCATCACCATTCCAATTCATCCCCGATGAATCAGACCTGACTCAACTCTAAGCAGTAGCAGGAAAGACAACAAGCATGAATGAGTAGGCACATCAGGGCTCAAACAACTCCTACTCATGCTAGTGGGTTTCATCTATTTACTGTGGCAATGACAGGTCATGCAGAGGAAACGGGTTCAACTACCGTAGCATGTAACAGTTGAATCGTTGTTGTCCTAATGCAGTAAAAGAGAGCAGGAGCAAGAGAGTGGGATTGTATCAGAATGAACAAGGGGGTTTTGCTTGACTGGTTCTTCTGAAGATAGTATAGCTCTTCATCGGTGTCATCGAACTCATCGTCGGAACACGTCTACTGAGAGGGGACAAATACCGGCAACAGACAGGAAACACAATCAATGCAATGCAACAATATGATGCATGACATGACATGGCAATATGCTGTGATTTGAGCTAATGCAGCTAGCAATAGAAGGGTTTGAGTTGATTTGAACCAAAGGTTCAAATTCAAATTCAAACTATGAACTTATAAAGTGCATTATCATGTTTTTATCTGAACAACAATGTTAAGTTGTTTAAACATGCATGAAACAAGTTCAGATGGAAAGATTGGATTTTTTTGATAATTTTTCATATATAAATTATTTCATTTGGAGTTACGGTTGAATTTCTATGAATTTTTGAATTTTAAATCATTTTCTGGATTTTTCTGGTTATTTAGAAAAAAACAAATCTAGAAAATGACTTATTGCGTCAGCATGACGTCACTGTGATGTCAGCAGTCAACAGGAGCCGGTCCAGGTCAAACCTGACCTATGGGGCCCATTGGTCAGTGACCCAGTGCTGCCTAGAGTGACAGACAGGTGGGCCTGGTCAACGGACACGTCAGCTTAGTCAACTCTGACGCATGGGTCCCTCTGGGTTATAACTAATTTAAACAGAAAATAAGACCAGAGTTAATTTGGCGTGGGGCCTAGCTGTCGGTGTCACTGGAGTGGATAATTAGTGGGTCATTAGCCACTAATGATGCCCACGTCGGCGGCTAAACGTCGGCGCTAAGCACAGCACGGCGACGCTCGTCGGTCGGCCGTTTCCGGCCACGGTAGTAGGCGCGGCTAGGCCCTACGGATACACCGCGAGGAGGTGCATCGGGTGGCGGCGGCGACAAGTGATGGGGTCGTAGGAGTTGACGGCAACGAGCTTGGCTGCGGCTGCCGGAGCTCGGGTGTGCGCGGGGATGCGCCTGCTGTGTGCGAAAGAGCGAGGCAAGACGCTAGCGATTCTCTATGAGTCGCGGCAAGCACAAAGGATGCACGCTCGTGACCAAATGGTCACCCGGCCACATAGGCGACGAAGTCAGGTGGCAGCGTGATTCGGCCGACAAGGGGCAACGGCTATAGGGTATAATCGAGCTCGGGGAGAGGGGGTTCTGGCACAGGATCTCACGGTGGTTGCAGAGGCATCGATGTGGGCTCGAGGAAGGCTCGAAGCAGACGGCACGGCGGTGGCGATCTCGGCATCCCGAGGTTGAAGAAGAGGTCTGGGACGAGGCGTCGGGGCGTCCGGCGTCGCGTGAGTCGTCGAGAAGGCGTAGACGACTGAGGCGGAGCTCATGGGCATGTCAGAGGGGCGAGGGGGTGGTTGTTTCTACGGCAACGATGAGCGGCGGCGACGGGCGCGCTCGGTGGTCACGTGGGAGAGAAACAGAGGAGGGGAGAGAGGACGGGAGTGAGCGGTTGGGTTCTGGAACGTGCGTGGCGACGCGAGGGAGGTCCAGGCAGACAGGCAGAGAGGAGGTGGCCTCACCGCGTGCGCGCGCGGAGCACACGCCCTCCTGCCTACTGGCAGGAGGATGAAGACGGTGGCCAGCGCTGGGCTAGGGTCGGCTGCACTCCTGGGCCAGGTAAGTTACAGGACTGGGCCTCAGGTAAGGACAGGTAAGTTTCTGTCTCTATTTTATTTCTATTTTTATCATTCTGTTTTGATTTAGTTCCAAGACCAAACCATTTTGTAGCTTCTGAAAACAATTATGGGGTTAGATATGAAATATCCAGAACCACATAAAAAGGTCCAGAATTATTGGAATTATATTTAATATATAACAAATATAAATCCAATGCAAATAATTATTAGATTAACTCAAATGCCCAAATCAAATATTTCTGAGCTTCCAAAAATATTGGCTTGAGTTTTACCTCTTGCCAATATTTTTAGAGGGAAACAGGAACATTTTCTTGGACTCATTGAGATGATTTTAATGTTGATCATTTTTAAAAGGTTTCTGAGGCTTTGAAAATTCCTCAATTCAAATTTTATTTGAATTTAAACATGATGACATGAAGATCAAGCAAAGACAATAGGGGCTGAGCTAGGGCTGTGACAACTCACCCCTACTAAACAAGAATCTCGTCCCGAGATTGAGGACGTGAGGTAAGAAGACAGAGGGAACACAAAGCTAACACAATCTTCACGATCCAACTTGCACTTCATGAGAACGTTGATTCGACCACCCTGTTTGTCTAGATGTCTTGCTTTGAGAACTCCAACTAACATGGCAATGAGAGGAAAGGGAAAACTCTAGAAGGATCAATCTTCGCGAAGATCAAGCAACTTAGGATCAACTCATAAAGTGAGACATTGAGATATCTCTCGAGCTGAGACACGAAGCATACCTCCAGAGGGATGGAGTGGAACAGATGACGAGGGTGCACTAGGTGGACAACAATTCCACACATAAGAGGGTGGTGAACGGTTGTCAACGTAGCGAGGATTTGAGTTGCCAAGATACCATAATGAGACACCTCAGGGAAGGTGACTCGTAGAATTATTACCTTAAGTGGAAAAAAATTACTTTTGATTCAGAGATCATTGAAACTCTTTACACCAGCCTAAGGCAAAACACAATCGATCATTTGAAGGAGTCCGAAAGAATGACATACTCGTACCAGAATGTATGATGTGGATAACCTTGTTGAAGACAACACAAGGGGTGATTTTGCTTATCACCAGAAATGAATGAGACCCATGGTATGCCGGCACAACGACGGTGCTAGTTGGGAACAAAATGCAAATACTGGGAATGAAACTAGTAACTGGGAGAAACCCAACAGTAGAGAGTGAGTCCACCGTTGAAAAGTTATAGCATAACCAAGGAAACTGGGAGCAATCCCAGTTAGTGCCGATGAAAACACCTAGCGTTTGTGCGTGCTCTCAAGAACTTGAGCATTTCCATATTCATCAAGGTTTTACCAACATCCGTGACAGGGATCCCGCCAACACAACATACTACCATAATGAATAGTGATGGACAATGTAGATGCAAAGGAAGATAACATCTTCTCAGATTTCACCTTAGCGAGGCCAAGGGGACAAAATCTGGATAATCGACCAAGAGACATTTAGCACTCCGCTTCTAATGTTCTCCTTGATGTGCTAACATAACCCATTTATTGATATGGTTTGATATCTAAAACATCAAGTAAAAAGGTCGGACTTCGGGCGCACAACTATCCATAAGGAACAGCTAGGGAGTAAATCCTACGAAATCCTTATGGGGAGGTGGCCAACTTCCTCAATTAAGATACTACAATATTATGTCTTCCGGCTGGGTGTGTTGGCCATGAAATCCACTTTACCGGGTTACAGAGAGGCCAATATTATAGTTCTTGGGAAACGTTCCAACCATCATATCTGCCTGAGATTCAGATCTGGTTGGTGTCAGAATAATCCAGACTCATCGAGTCTGGAAAGAAAAACAAAGTTTGCAACACAAATGGGCGAGATGACGTTGCAAGATTCTCGGGGAATGAACTATGATAGCAAGCTCCAACACATGAGCTGGTTCTGCTACATACATGTGAACACGTTGTCCCCGACAAGCATGACCATATAGTAGTCTTCTAATAAAGCACTACCGAGTTCTGGTAGGGAACCATCATTGAGGATATCAAAGTCTTTACGCAAGTCCATGGATTAGATCCCAAGCATAGACTTCTCTTCCTTGAACAAGTCAATCAGTGGCTTGGTGTGCTAGGAATACATATAGAATGAAGGTTGCAAATCTCCAGACTACAGTATACTTCGCACATTTGCATGACTGACTTGGGTTGATTCCAGAGGAAGCAAAACTAACTTTCTCGAATTCACGGTGGCAACTTGCACCGAATGCACGTGTATTAGAGGAAGTCACTTCTTTCATCGAACATATACCTCATGAACGGAACATGAAGATAATGCTTATAAAAGTTTCCAACACCAGCTTAGATGTTCAACATGAATCATGGACAAGATGAAGATGCTGTCAATGGGCTCAACAACAATCCATCCAGGCTTCCATATAGGTGGAATTCCATAATTAAGTGAACATGGTGATAGCATTGGTCAGACCCAAAAGATATAATGATGTATGCTCGAGAAAACAACCACGAGTAAGACAACATTACGAACATCGTTAGTTCTAATTTGATTTGACGATAGCCCACACTCAAATCAAAGGATTGTTAAGACAATAGGTCCAACAACTGATCACAGGGACCAATCGATGAAGATATCATCTTTCTTCAACGCACACTACACAAGAATATCCCTTTGGGACGAACTAAGTTAGGCAAGCTTTTATCTTCCAACTCTCCAAGTTGTTATTTAGCTTATCCAACTAGCTCAGGGGTATCCAACATAGAATCTTGGAGAAAGGGTGGTTACAAGAAACCAACTTGATCACGAGCTCAACATAACGGTCGGGTGATGACCCAGTGATACTTCCGAGAAGATATCTGAAAAATCATGAACCACCGATATGTTGCTAAGCTCGAGAACAATCTTGCTTTCGAGGCAAGACGATGTGCTCAAATAAGCAAGGATTGGCAAAAACCTAATTCATTGATCGAAGAGTGCACCGGGAAAATGGACTAGGTAGCACAATCGGTCTTAGAATGAGGATTCAATAACCAACACGCTAAGAACGAAATTATTGTCCTTCAACTACCAAGCAACAAAGTTGCTAGGAGTATCGATTTCACACATCATAGTTCACATGTCGGCATTCCGGTTGCAACAACACGGGAGCCGAGAAATGAATAATGAGGCGAGAAGTATCACTGTATCAAGAGTTCATAGGATGGTGTGCAATTCCCATGATATTCTTGATATAAAGATGGTATTACTCCAGGGTAGAACAGAATCAAAAGCTGGATTGGCATTTTGATTTACGGATTACAACTACTTTGACCCAATCCTGGAAATGGATAAGGTACTGGAGTTTGTTTCTCCTAGTCATTCTAGAATAGAATGGCTTGACGAACCACAAGGGTAATAGGCATCGATGAACGAATGCACGCATACTCTTGACTATCAATTGATAGACGAGGGTCAAAAAACAACTAAAGAGGGACAACTCAAAGGAACGTATGATTTTCTAAGTTGTGGATGCATAGATTCGTATGTCGAACCAAGTTCAATAGGTTTCTTTTGGATAATCTATGCGGAGAGGTAGAATTGGAAGAGTCACAATATAGAATGGAGAACTCGTTAAGAGCACTCTTGTTGTGATCTCTTGGTTCAAAAGAACTTCTGCCATAAACAGTTCATGGTATTTGGAAGAAGGAAATACCATGGACCTCGAGGACTATCGCAAGGGTTACTAATATCCTAAAGGAACGAGCCAACACTATCAACATGGATGAGTAGGGTGAATCTTGGGTTCAAGAACCCAGGAATGGAATGCCTACTACTAAGTGGCATCACGAGATGCTTTCAAGAACGACGGCCAGAATCATCACACCGGGACACAAAACATGGCTAGTTTTAATTAGGTAATACTCTAAGACACCTAGGGCCATAATGATAATTCCAACATATATACCGAGGCAATAGAGTACCTCAACACACTAGTTAGTGTGGTTGATCTGGCACAAAGGAACTTCGAAACGGTAGGAAGGGATTTACAAATGCATCAGACTATTTAGAAACCTGGGATGACTCGGACGGCATAATTACTATAACTGCTCAAAAAGATTTGAGACATCTTGCAAAATGGTGGCATAACCACTCAGAAGCACAATATCAAAGTTTCGAGACCAACTATGAACACACGGAAGTAGTAGAAACTGAAATGGGGCTTAAATCCAACAATCTTATAAGTCTACAGATTAGTAACACATGATCCACATAGAAAGAAGAGAAAACCTAGGTCCTTAACCCCGTAGGAAAGATAAGCTGACTCGGATCAGAAGGTCATAAGGTATAAGGAGTAAAAAGAGCCTTACGTTCCCAACCACAATCAATTCCCTTATATAACTAAAGAATTTCTAGACTCAACTTCGACCAGTTTGTCTTGGTAATCCTACAGGCAGTCAAGCTCTTATACCAACGCTGTCAGGACCCCGATCCTAATTCACACCGATCTAGCATGTAACACATCATATCACTTTGTGGCCTCACGCACGGTATTCCCATGGGTGACACCTTACCTGGCCCGGGACCGTTTGCACCTTTTGGCTCACGTATATGATAGTGTCGGTAGCATCCATATGACAAAGAACCCAGGCCGACATGACTAGTCGTAAACCCAAAGTGGCACTAACTTACAGGGACACGCATACATGACCCAGCAACGAACGTGTCAGTCATCAGCGAGTCAATCCGGGCTGTAGCAGCTGGGCTTACAGGACTCCGGAGAATCCTGGCTGTAGTAGGCTAACAGGGCTCTGGTAGACACCGCCTGACATTTCCCCGAAGGGACAGACACAGGAACGAAGAAGGACACATGCCGGCCAGCCTAAGTGTTCCGGAGCAGTAGCAAGCTACCATGGCTCAGTGGAAGCACTTGGAGACATTTCTCGGTAAGAGAGGCAACCAAGGATAAACAACTAGGTTGTCGGATCCCACACATACCAAGCATTTAAAATCATACACACAATATGCTCGATATGTGCAAATACAACATGGCATCACAACAAAACTCTACAACACGAAGTATTTATTCATTAGGCTCTGAAGAGCTAGATATTACAAACATGGGTCTGAGGACCCAACATACAGAGCATACAAACAACAAGCGGAAGCATAAACACGTCTGAGTACAGACAACTACAAATGGAAAAGGCTGAGAAGCCTGACTATCTACAAGACCCTCCCAAGGGTACAAGATCGTAGCTAAGGTAACAAGCTAAACGTCGAAGTCCACGCGGAACTACTAGTGAGACTGAAGTCTCTCTGCAAAAACATAAATTAAGCAAACATGAGTACAAATGTACCCAGCAAGACTTACATCAGAACTAGCTACATATGCATCAGTATAAACAAAGGGGTGGTGGAGTTTAACTACAGCAAGCCAGCTTTGACTCGGTGGCTATCCTGAACTACGCCTACAAGTAACTCTTTTGAGGTGGCGCACACGAGTCCACATATTCACCATACCAATACACCACTATGGATCCGCTCCCGTCTCCCTACGAGAACACCATCCATAGCACTCACGCTTATCTTGCGCATTTTAGACTATCTACTTTCACATGTCTATGAACTGTACAGGCAACCCAGAAGTCCTTTACCGCAGACACGACTATTCGAATAGATGATGTTAACCCTGCAGGGGTGTACTTCTTCACACATGCTCTCACCACTTACCACCATGTACACATCGTGCATCTCGGCAAACTTCAAGCGGAAGCCTGGCGAGGGAGTCGGCCTCGACCTGACTAACCACGCAAGTCTCTAGTCCAGGTTTATCGCCTATTCGGGTTCCATCCGCAAGGAGATCCGGCCGGGGTGTCTCTCACGGCCCCAAACAATGTGAGCAAGGTTCCCAAGCCCACCACTCGGGTGCCACTTGGTACGCCGTGCCACTGCACCTAGTCTGTCCCAAGCCCACCTGTACCGGCTGCCACTTCGTAGACTACTAGCACTACCTACAAACACCAGAAACTAGTTGCAACTCCTGGACAGAGATCGAGTTGATTAATAAGTCGAGAGGGGCACTTAAGCATTCCAATGTGTGGTAGTAGATGTTCATGGATCACAAACATAGAACTCGGTTCATGAGGACGGTTTCAATGAGACAACCCACCATGTACTCCTACATGGCCTCTCACCGCTACCTTTACCAAATCGTGTTCACGCACTTAGCTTACACACAGTAGGACATGTTCATCACCATTCCAATTCATCCCTGATGAATCAGACCTGACTCAACTCTAAGCAGTAGCAGGCATGACAACAAGCATGAATGAGTAGGCACATCAGGGCTCAAGCAACTCCTACTCATGCTAGTGGGTTTCAACTATTTACTGTGGCAATGACAGGTCATGCAGAGGAAAGGGGTTCAACTACCGCAGCATGTAACAATTGAATCGTTGTTGTCCTAATGCAGTAAAAGAGAGCAGGAGCAAGAGAGTGGGATTGTATCAGAATGAACAAGGGGGTTTGGCTTGCCTGGCACTTCTGAAGATAGTATAGCTCTTCATCGGTGTCATCGAACTCATCGTCGGAACACGTCTACTGAGTTGGACAGATACCGGCAACAGAGAGGAAACACAATCAATGCAATTCAACAATACGATGCATGATCATGACATGGCAATATGTTGTGATTTGAGCTAATGCAGCTAGAAACAGAAGGGTTTGAGTTGATTTGAACCAAAGGTTCAAATTCAAATTCAAACTATGAACTTATAAAGTGCATTATCATGTTTTCATCTGAACAGCAATGTTAAGTTGTTTAAACATGCATGAAACAAGTACAGATAAAAGGATTGGATTTTTCTGATAATTTTTCATATATAAATTATTTCATTTGGAGTTACGGTTGAATTTCTATGAATTTTTGAAGTTTAAATCATTTTCTGGATTTTTTTCATTATTTAGAAATAAAACAAATCCAGAAAATGACTTATTGCGTCAGCTTGACGTCACCGTGATGTCAGCGGTCAACAGGAGCCGGTCCAGGTCAAACCTAACCTGTGGGGCCCACTGGTCGGTGGCCCAGTGCTGCCTAGAGTCACAGACAGGTGGGCCTGGTCAACGGACACGTCAGCTTAGTCAACTCTGACGCGTGTGTCCCGCTGGGTTATAACTAATTTAAACAGAAAATAAGCCCAGAGTTAATTTGGCGTGGGGCCCAGCTGTCGGTGTCACTGGAGTGGATAATTAGTGGGTCATTAGCCACTAATGATGCCCACATCAGCGGCTAAACGCCGGCGCTAAACACAGCACAGCGGCACTCTCCGGTCGGCCGTTTCCGGCCACAGTAGCAGGCGCGGCTAGGCCCTACGGATGCACCACAAGGAGGCACATCGGGTGGCGGCAGCGGCAAGTAATGGGGTCGTCGGAGTTGACGGCAACGAGCTTGGTTGCGGCTGCCGGAGCTCGGGTGTGCGGGGTGATGCGGCTGCGGTGTGCGAAAGTGCGAGGCAAGACGCTAGCGATGCTCTACGAGTCGCGGCGAGCACAACGGATGCACGCCCGTGACCAAATGGTCACCCAGCCACGTCGGCGACGAAGTCAGGCGGCGGCGCGATTCGGCCGACAAGGGGGCGACGGCTACATGGCGTAATCGAGCTCGGGGAGAGGGGGTTCTGGCGCGGGAGCTCATGGTGGTTGCAGAGGCGTCGATGTGGGCTCGAGGAAGGCTCAGAACAGACGGCACGGTGGTGACGATCTCGGCATCCCGAGGTTGAAGAAGAGGTCGGGGACGATGCATCGGGGCGTCTGGCGTCGCGTGAGTCGTTGAGGAGGCATAGACGATGGAGGCGGAGCTCATGGGCACGTCAGAGGGGCGAGGGGGTGGTTGTTGCTACGGCAACGACGAGCAGCGGTGACAGGCGCGCTCGATGGTCACGTGGGAGAGAAACAGAGGAGGGGAGAGAGGACGGGAGTGAGCGGTGGGGTTCGGGAATGTGCGTGGTGGCGCGAGGGAGGTCCAAGCAGGCAGGGAGAGAGGAGGTGGCCTCAGCGCGTGCGTGCGCGGAGCACACGCCCTCCCGCCTACTGGCAGGAGGATGAAGATGGTGGCCAGCGCTGGGCTGGGGTCGGTTGCACTCCTGGGCCAGGTAACTTACACGACTGGGCCTCAGGTAAGGTCAGGTAAGTTTATGTCTCTATTTTATTTCTGTTTTTCTGTTTTTGTCATTCTGTTTTGATTTAGTTCAAAGACCAAACCATTTTGTAGCTTCTGAAAATAATTATGGGGTTAGATATCAAATATCCAGAACCACATAAAAAGTTCCAGAATTATTGGACTTATATTTCATATATAACAAATATAAATCCAATGCAAATAAGTATTAGATTAACTCAAATGCCCAAAACAAATATTTCTAAGCTTCCAAAAATATTGGCTTGAGTTTTACCTCTTGCCAATATTTTTAGAGGGAAACAGGAACATTTTCTTGCTCTCATTGAGATGATTTTAATGTTGATCATTTTTAAAAGGTTTCTGAGGCTTTGAAAATTCCTCAATTCAAATTTCATTTGAATTTAAACATGATGACATGAAGATCAAACAAAGACAATAGGGGCTGAGCTAGGGCTGTGACAGATCTATCTTAGTCCTTTTGATAAGTAAGTGTGTCGAACCCAACGAGGAGCAGAAGGAAATGACAAGCAGTTTTCAGTAAGGTATTCTCTGCAAGCACTGAAATTATCGGTAACATATAGTCTTGTGATAAGGTAATTGGTAACGGGTAACAAGTAACAGAAGTAAACATGGTGCACCAAGGTGGCCCAATCCTTTTTGTAGCGAAGGACAAGCCTGAACAAACTCTTATATGAAGGAAAGCGCTCCCGAGGACACATGGGAATTATCGTCAAGCTAGTTTTCATCATGCTCATATGATTCGCGTTCGTTACTTTGATAATTTGATATGTGGGTGGACCGGTGCTTGGGTACTACCCTTCCTTGGACAAGCATCCCACTTATGATTAACCCCTCTCGCAAGCATATGCAACTACAAAAGAAGAATTAAGGTAAACCTAACCATAGCATGAAACATATGGATCCAAATCAGCCCCTTATGAAGCAACGCATAAACTAGGGTTTAAGCTTCTGTCACTCTAGCAACCCATCATCTACTTATTACTTCCCAATGCCTTCCTCTAGGCCCAAACAATGGTGAAGTGTCATGTAGTCGATGTTCACATAACACCACTAGAGGAAAGACAACATACATCTAATCAAAATATTGAACGAATACCAAATTCACATGACTACTTGTAACAAGACTTCTCCCATGTCCTCAGGAACAAATGTAACTACTCATAAATCATATTCATGTTCATAATCAGAGGGGTATTAATATGCATAAAGGATCTGAACATATGATCTTCCACCGAATAAACCAACTAGCATCAACTACAAGGAGTAATCAACACTACTAGCAACCCACAGGTACCAATCTGGGGTTTTGAGACATAGACCGGATACAAGAGATGAACTAGGGTTTGAGAGGAGATGATGCTGTTGAAGATGTTGATGGAGATTGACCCCCTCCCAATGAGAGGATCGATGGTGATGACAATGGTGACGATTTCCCCCTCCCGGAGGGGTGTTTCCCGGGCAGAACAGCTCCGTCGGAGCCCTAGATTGGTTCCGCCAAGGTTCCTCCTTGAGACTGCAGGGCTTTGTCCCAAATGCTTCCTTATGATTTTTTTCCAGGGCAAAAGACACCTTATACCAGAAGATGGGCATCGGTGGGCTTCCAGGTGGCCCACGAGGCAGGGGGCGCGCCCGGGGGGGTAGGGCGCGCCCCCCACCCTCGTGCACAGTGGGTGCCCCCCTCTGGTGCTTTCTTCGCCCAATATTTTTAATATATTCCAAAACTGACTTTCTGGAGTTTCAGGACTTTTGGAGTTGTGTCGAATAGGTCTCTAATATTTGCTCCTTTTCCAGCCCAGAATTCCAGCTGGCGGCATTCCCCCTCTTCATGTAAACCTTGTAAAATAAGATAGAAAAGGCATAAGTATTGTGACATAATGTGTAGTAACAGCCCATATTGCCATAAATATCGATATAAAAGCCTGATGCAAAATGGACGTATCAGGGGGCTCTTCTCTGGAGGGCCTCTGACCTGGCCAACGTTATGAGGGAGGCGCTCGAGCACCATGTGGAGGCATGCTTCAGTGCATGCTTCCGAGGAGAGAGCACAGGGCGCGAGGCACCAGGCGCTCGGGAATTCATTAGCAGGGCAGTCAAGGAGATTCGGGAGGTGAGGGCTGTGCGGGCGATCGCCGACCACCACCAGCCGCGGACCCTTGCCCTGGTGAGGACGAGGAGCTGTGTGTCTGCATTGACATGGGTAAAACTACCCGCGTGATTTCTGTTGTCATGTGTTATGTTCTCCGCTCTTTTTGCAATGTGCTCATCCCCTTGACGGACCACAAGGGGCTGATGGCCCCATAGGTGGTCGTGGTTTCCCATGACAAGAAGGAACATTCTATCTGCATCATCATTGATGGAGGGAGCTGCAACAACTTGGCTAGCATGGAGATGGTGGAGAAGCTATCTCTCACCACAAGACCACATCCATATCCTTACTACATCCAATGGTTCAATAACAGCGGCAAGGTTAAGGTAACACGTCTATTCGTGTGCATTTTAGTATCTCTACATATGCTGACTATGTTGATTGTGATGTGGTACCCACGCAAAGCATATTCCTTATAACTTGGTAGACCATGGCAATTTGATAAAAATTCAGTACACCATGGTAGAAACAATCAGTATACTCTTGTTCATAAGGATAAACATATTACTTTGCTTCCTATGTCTCCTGATTCCATTTTGAAAGATGATATTAATAGAGCTAATAAAGCAAAATAGGAGAAAAATAAGAGTGAAATCAGATTGTGGCAAAAGAATTTGAGCAACAAATGAAGCCTAATAGTAAACCATCTAGTGTTGCTTCTGAAATTAAATTGAAAGTTTCATGTTTACTTGCGACCAAACCTGATATTGATGAGCTAGATTTCAGCAAATCAGTTTGTTATGCTTTTATGTGCAACGAGGCATCATTTTCATTCGAGGACGTGCCTTCCTCTTTGCCTCCTGCTGTCACTAACATTTTGCAGGAGTTCGCTGACATCTTTCCACAAGACGTGCCACCGGGATTACCACCTATTCGCGGGATTGAGCATCAGATTGACATAATTCCCGGTGCTTCGCTGCCAAACTGTGCGCCATACCGTACCAATCCAGAGGAGACGAAGGAGATTATGCGTCAAGTACAGGAGCTGCTCGACAAGGTTATATACGCGAATCTCTTAGTCCTTGTGTTGTTCCTATTATACTAGTGCCAAAAAAGGATGGTACTTCGCGTATGTATGTTGATTGTAGAGGCATTAATAATATTACTATTCGTTATCGTCATCCTATACCAAGGCAAGATGATATGCTTGATTAATTGAGTGGCTCTATAATATTCTCCAAAGTTGATTTGCGTAGTGGATACCATCAAATTCGTATGAAATTGGGAGATGAATGGAAAACAACATTTAAAACTAAGTTTGGATTATATGAGTGGTTAGTCATGCCTTTTGGGTTAACTAATGCACCTAGCACTTTCATGAGATTAATGAACGAAGTTTTACATGCTTTCATTGGATGATTTGTGGTAGTTTACTTTGATGATATATTGATTTATAGCAGATCTTTGGAGGAACAATTGGAACATTTACGTGTTGTTTTTATTGCTCTACGTGATGCATGTTTGTTTGGTAACCTTGGGAGGTGCACCTTTTGCACCAACTGAGTATCTTTTCTTGGCTATGTTGTTACTCCACAGGGAATTGAAGTTGATAAAGCCAAGATTGAAGCTATTGACAGTTGGCCATAGCCCAAAGAATTTGTTATTCATTCTGATCATGAATCTTTGAAACATACTAAAAGTCAAGCAAAACTAAACCGTAGACATGCTAAATGGGTTGAATTCATTGAGACTTTCCCTTATGTCATTAAACACAAGAAGGGTAAAGAAAATGTTATTGTTGATGCATTGTCTCGTCATTATACTATGCTTTCACAACTTGATTTTAAAATATATGGTTTGGAGACCATCAAAGATCAATATGTGTATGATCCTGAATTTAAAGATGTATTGCAAAATTTTAAAGAAGAGAGAACATGGAACAAGTTCGTCGTTAACGATGGATTTGTGTTCCGTGCTAACAAGCAATGCTTTCCAGCTAGCTCTGTTCGCCTTTTGTGTTGAAGGAGGCCCATGGAGGAGGATTAATGGGACATTTTGGCGTGAAGAAGATGGAGGATGTAATTTCTACACATTTCTTTTGGCCAAAGATGAGACGGGATGTTGAGCGCTTTGTTGCTCGCTGCACTACATGTCAAAAAGCTAAGTCATGACTCAATCCCGATGGTTTATATATGCCTTTGCATGTACCTAGTGTTCCATGGGAGGATATATCTATGGACTTTGTTTTGGGTTTACCTCGAACAAAGAAGAGAAGGGATAGCATATTTGTTGTCGTGGACAGGTTCTCAAAAATGGCACACTTCATACCATGTCATAAAAGCGATGATGCTGCTAATGTTGCTGATTTATTCTTTAGTGAAATTATTCGCTTGCATGGTGTGCCAAATACTATTGTTTCAGATCTTGATACTAAATTTCTTAGCCACTTTAGGAGATGTTTATGGGTGAAATTGGGGACTAAACTAATTTTTAGTACTACTTGTCACCCCCAAAGTGAGGGACAAACTGAAGTAGTCAATAGAACTTTGTCTACTATGCTTAAGGCTGTTTTGAAGAATAACAAGATAATGTGGGAAGAATGCTCGGCTCATATTGAATTTGCCTATAATCGTTTGATGCATTCTACTACTATGATGTGCCCTTTTGAAATTGTGTATGGTTTCCTACCTCGTGCACCTATTGGTTTGTTGCCTCTTCCATCTTCGGAGAAGGTTAATTTTGATGCTAAGGAACGTGTTGAATTGGTCTTAAAAATGCATGAGTTAACTAAGGATAACATTGAGCGTGTGAATGCTAAATATAAACTTGCTGGAGATAAGGGTAGAAAACATGTTGTGTTTGAACTTGGAGATCTTGTTTGGTTACATTTGCGTAAGGACAGATTTCCTAATTTGCGCAAATCAAAGCTAATGCCACATGTTGATGGTCCTTTTAAGGTGTTAGAGAAAATAAATGATAATACATATAAGTTTGAGCTGCCCGCAAATTTTGGGGTTAGTCCCACTTTTAACATTGCAGATTTGAAGCCTTACTTGGGTGAGGAAGATGAGCTTTCGTCGAGGACGACTTCATTTCAAGAAGGGGGGGATGATGAGGAAATCAATACCATTGTTGCACCCACAGCCCTGCTGCTATACATACTGGACCAATTACTAGAGCTCGCGCATGCCAATTGAATTATCAGGTACTTTTGTTTCTTGGTAACGATTCTAATGTTCATGAGAATATGATGCTGCCTAAATTGGATACATTTGTTTTTTTTACAAATGAAGGGCCTAGCTTGGACAAGAAAGATGAACCTTGGAGCAAGTTCAAGCATGGGGATGATGGCATGCGCCAGGGGAACAAGAATGGAGTTTCAAGTGATAGTTTCAGGAACTTGAAGCCACCATAATTAATGCATGAAGGCGTGGACGAAATATATAACATTCCACTTCCTAAATTTCATCCAGAGGCTATTATAGGTGTTGTGTCGCCTTATTATTGGGCCAGGCACATGTGATTTTCAAATACTTGAGTATAGGCTATTTTTAGAGTCCATATGCATGGGGAAACAAGAGTTAGGGTTGGTTTCGGACCCCTCCTCCAAGGGCCAGGAAATTCCCCCCTCTTCCTCCATATATACATCCCTTAGGGCACCCTTTAGACTTTGGGTTTTGTTTAGATTAGAAGATCGCCATACCTGCAACTTCGAGTACTTCGTTTGTGTTCAACGACCAGACCAAGACGTCGGAGAACCCCACCTTGATCAATGAAGCTTTCATCTTATATTCGCAATATCCAGATTGCAATCTTAGTTTCTTGCTTGTTCTTCATTTGCTTGTAGGAAATAGATCTTCGTGGTCAGGTTGATCGTGCTCCAGCATGGTCAATAACCTCTCGGAGTTGGTTTAGCGATTGCTAAGGCGCGACGTCCTCGCTCGTTCGAAGTTGGATCTTCAAAGTCTACTCCTCAGAAACGATAATCACCATCTCATCAAAAGACGGGACACCTTTGCCTCTATCATTTTCAAAGTATCTCAAGTAGTAGGGATATTATCATGATATAATCTACAATGTTCAGACCACCAAACAGAAGCAAAACTAGTGAATTCACAAACAGCAGCAACAACACGTCTATCCTCAGGATATTGTAAGCATGTGAAACGTTGTTCAGTTTCTAACTCCCAAGTAATATATAAATCAGGAATGCATCTACCCTCAAATGGTGGAATATTCAATTTTAGTTTAAGAATGTGGTCATAATCTCGTACCTGAGGTGGTGCTGCAGCCCTACTGTTGCAATTATATGCTTGAGGTCAACCTGCTGGTGGTTGCACGTAGTTCTGATTTTGATCAACCTCATCCTCGTAATAGTCCTCCACCTATGTAGTAGCAGCAGGATCTACAGAAGCATCAATAACAGTAGCAGCAGCACGAGAAGTTTTTCCTGACTCAAGAGGAACACACAGTGCTCGCCCTGCTGGATCGCAGCGTGGAGGTGGTTGTTGATGTTGTTGCAATGGTGCAGTAGATGCGGGTAATGGTTGTGGAAGACACGTGAGTACTTCATCAAACTTGGCATCCAACTTGGTGTCAATTGTCTTCTCAACGTCATCAATCCTCTCCAGTGCCTTTCCAAAGTTGGCCATCATGTCTTCCACCTGTTGACTCAACATTTGCTGAAATTTATCATGAAGCTCCTTCGTCATCATGTTCTCCTAGTCAATATCATCGGCTTGTGGTCCTACCATGGTTAGCAGCAATAGAAACACACAAGAATACGATCCTACAGACTACAAAAAAGTGGTGGTGTCACAAATCCGTCAAGCGAATCTCAAATTCTTACCATTTCTTACCCAGCAGCAGGTGGTGATCAGCAATCTTTGTAGTCAAAACTCTCAAAGCTTGGACAAAGCGATCGCCAGGTGGTGTCAAACGCACGATGTAGATGTATGTGGAGTTGGGAAGGCTTATGATATGATAGCAAAAATGTCAGCAATAATCAATTCAGAGATGCAAAGTTGAATAAACGTTGAACGACAGTACTGTGTTGGTCCTAGGCTAGACCGTACTAGACACGCGAGCCTAGAACACTAACAAACTCATGGCACGATACGTAAACAAGGGAAAAGCACACTCTAAATATATATTTTTTGGCGCTCTTCTTTTTGTGCTGTTTTTTTTTGCGCTCTTTTTTTTGCCGAAAATCACTATAATGGCGAGTGTCTCAAAAATCTTCCCAAGTCAAAAGAACAGGATAGGTGCATATTATTTTTTGACTATTTTTTTTAGAAATCAGGGTAGCAACGACCAAGAAGTGCGATAAAAAATCACTATGATGGCATGTGTCTCAAAAGACTCAAAAAAGCCTAAAAACGGGATACGAAAAAATATTTTCACCTGACAATATTTTGGCCCAAAACTGTCCCGGGGTCTCCAGACTTTTTTTCTGAAACCTATTCAGGCAAGGAAACACGAATCGGAAAATAGATGGATCTCGAAAACAAACCTAATATGAAAAGAACTCGGATTTGTGGTGGATATATGGTGGCAAGATATGGCTGCGGTGGTAGGATATGGCAACGATGGTGATATATGGCAGCGGTGGTAGGATATGGCAGCGGTGGTGGTATATGGCAGCGGTGGTAGGATATGGCGGAGGTGGTGGTATATGGAAAAGGGGATGAAGATGGTGTGGCGACGACGTGACAAAATGTGGCAGAACTCTAAACTATAAAGGAACTAGACGCTAAGACCAGCAACTCGACACGATGATGCAACCGAAAATTCAACAAAGCAAAACTCTAAAAAGATTATGCAACGGCTCAAATTGGTTTGAATATGATGAACTAACCCTATTTTTTGGCTTTTTCTTGGATTAGAGGTGTGAAGAATAGACTCGATCTAAACTACGAAAAACTGTAAAATTCATTGAGCAACCTGGAAATCCGATACCACTTGATAGAGGCAAAGGTGTCTCGTCTTTCAATGAGATGGTGATTATCGTTTTTGGTGGAGTAGACTTTAACGATCCGACTATGAACATGCGAGGACGCTGCGCCTTAGCAATCGCTAAACCAACTCCGAGAGGTTAGACCACGCTGGAGCACGATCAACCTGAGCACGAGGGTCTATTTCCCACAGGCAAACGAAGAACAAGCAAGAAACTAAGATTGCAATCTGGATATTTCGAATATAAGATGGAAGCTTTATTGGTCAAGGTGGGGTTATGTGACATCTTGGTCTGGTCGTTGAACACAATCGAAGTACGCTAAGTTGCAGCTATGGCAAACTTTAATCTAAACAAAACCGAAAGTCTAAACGACTCCCTAAGGGTTGTATATATGGAGGAGTAGGGGGGATTTTGTGGCCCCTTGTAGGAGGCGTAGAAAACCAATCCTAGCTTTGTTTCCACACACATACGGACTCTAAAAACAGCCTATACTTAAGTATTTCGAAATTACATGGGCCTGGCCCAAAAGTAAGGTGGCACAGCACCTAAAACAAGCTATGGATGAAAGTTATGAAGGGGCATCTTGTATATTTTCTCCATGTCCTTGTACGTCATCACGGAGACTTCAAAGTGCTCAAATAAGCACTAGAAACGCCATTCTGGATCCCTTCGCGTGCGCCTTCATCTCCATGCTTGATCCTGCTCCAGTGTTCATCACTCTTGTCCATGCTAGGCCCTTCATTAGTAATCAACACAATGTATCCAATTTAGGCAGCATCAGATTCTCATGAACATTACAATTGTCACCAAGAAACAAAAGTACCTGGTAATTCAATTGGCGCGCGAGCCCTAGTAATTGGTCCAGTATGTATAGCAGCAGGGGTTGTGGGTGTAACTGAAAGTGCGTTATATCGACTAGAGGGGGGTGAATAGGCGATTTTTACAAATTCGTCACTGGGGAAATTAGAAGTGAGGAATTTCCTAAACCACGAACTGCTAGCAGCGGAATAAGTACTCAGGTGCAAGCATAGCATGGCAGTAACACAGTCATCAGGATGAACTGAAACAAGCACAGAGTACAGGTAGCGTGTAAACAGGATAAGCAATGAGAAGACAAAGTGACTGAAGAATTAGGATTGAGGAAATTTAGAAAGTCTTTAGTCAAAGTCTTCAAACAATAACGATCAAGTTCATCAACACGTGAATGAGGAAATGAAAGGGTTGAGGAAATAGAACCAGTAGCTTGATGAAGACGAGGATTTGGTAGACCTGTTCCAACTACTGTGACTGTTGTATGTCTGGTTGGAGCATCTAGGTATTTAAACCTGAGGACACACAGTCCACACCATATTCGTCTTGAGCTAAGGTCACACAGACCTCGCCCAATCACTCGTGGTAAGTCTTCAGGTGACTTCCAAACCTTCACAGACTCGGTCACTCGGCGATCCACAATTCCTCTTGGATGCTCTAGACCATTATGCCTAACCGCCTTGACGATGCACAGTCCTCAAAGTTAACAACCGTCGGCTCCACACAGGAACAATCTCTTCAGTGATGCTCAATCAATTTGGGTTTTAGGTGTTGGGGGTTTTGGGGTTTTCCTCATTGATGATTTTCGCTCAAAGTCCTCGAAAGATGGGATGCTCTCAATGACAAGTGTCAGTTTCTCTCGGAGCAGCCAACCAGCTAGGGGTTGTAGGGGGCGGCTATTTATAGCCTAGGAGCAGCCCAACATGATAAAACATAAATGCCCGTCAATGATATGGCCGTTAGGTGGATAGGATATTTTAGACAGCTGGCGCATAGCACAGCAGCGGTCGGAAATTTGAGCTCTTGAATTCCTCAGGGCTATCATGTTCCTCACTTGTAGGCAATCCACACTAGCGAATTCCTAAATCCTCAGTCTGGACAAATTCCTCAGAGACCAGAAGATCTTCATCTCCGCCACCAAAGAAATTTACTGAACTGTATGAGATTGCCAATGGCTTCACTCGAAAGGATTGGGTAGTGCTACATCTTGAGCTTGCATTGGTTTTCCTTGAAGAGGAAAGGGTGATGCAGCAAAGTAGCGTAAGTATTTCCCTCAATTTTTTAGAACCAAGGTATCAATTCAGTAGGAGGCTCCTCAAAAGTCCCACACACCTACACAAACAAACAAGAACTAGCAACCAACGCAATAAAGGGGTTGTAAATCCCTTCACGGCCACTTGAGAAAGTGAGATCTGATAGAGATAAATATTTTTGGTATTTTTATGATATAGATTGGAAAAGTAAAGATGCAAATAAAAGTAGATTGAAATCTTATATGATAAAAGATAGACCCGGGGGCCATAGGTTTCACTACTGGCTTATCTCAAGATAGCATAAGTATTACGGTGGGTGAACAAATGACTGTCGAGCAATTGATAGAAAAGCGAATAATTATGAGATTCTCTAGGCATGATCATGTATATAGGCATCACGTTCGTGACAAGTAGATCGACTCCTGCCTGCATCTACTACTATTACTCTACACATCGACCGCTATCCAGCATGCATCTAGAGTATTAAGTTCATAAAGAACAGAGTAACGCATTAAGAAAGATGACATGATGTAGAGGTATAAACTCATGCAATATGATATAAACCCCATCTTTTTATCCTCGATGGCAACAATACAATACATGCCTTGCTGCCCCTGCTGTCACTGGGAAAGGACACCGCAAGATTGAACCCAAAGCTAAGCACTTCTCCCATTGCAAGAAAGATCAATCTAGTAGGCCAAACCAAACTGATAATTCGAAGAGACTTGCAAAGATAACTTAATCACACATAAAAGAATTCAGAGGAGATTCAAATATTTCTCATAGATAAACTTGATCATAAACCCAAAATTCATCGGATCTCGACAAACACACCGCAAAAAGAGTTACATCGAATAGATCTCCAAGAAGATCGAGGAGAACTTTGTATTGAGATTCAAAGAGAGAGAAGAAGACATCTAGCTAATAACTATGGACCCGAAGGTCTGTGGTAAACTACTCACAACTCATTGGAAGGGCCATGGAGATGATGTAGAGGCCCTCCATGGTCGATTCCCCCTCTGGCGGAGCGCCAACAAAGGCTCCAAGATGGGATCTCGCGGATACAAAAGGTTACGGTGGTGGAAATAGTTGTTAGTGGTGCTCCTCGATGGTTTCAGGGTACATGGGTATATATAGGAGGAAGAAGTAGGTCGGTGGATGCTCGAGGGGCCCACGAGGGTGGGGGGCGCGCCCACCTGTAGGGGGCGCGCCGGGCACCCTCGTGGCCACCTCGCTTGTTCTTGACTTCCACTCCAAGTCCTCTAGATCACGTTTGTTCCAAAAAGATCGTTCCTAAAGGTTTCATACCGTTTGGACTCCGTTTGATATTCATTTTCTTCGAAACACTGAAATAGGCAAAAAAACAGCAATTCGGGATGGGCCTTCGGTTAGTAGGTTAGTCCCAAAAATGATATAAAAGTGTAAAGTAAAGCCCATAATCCAAAACGGGTAATATAATAGCATGGAACAATCAAAAATTATAGATACGTTGGAGACATATCAAGCATCCCCAAGCTTAATTCCTGCTCGTCCTCGAGTAGGTAAATGATAAAAACAGAATTTTTGATGTGGAATGCTACCTAGCAGAATTCTCAATGTAATTTTCTTTATTGTGGCATGAATGTTCAGATCCAAATGATTCAAAATAAAAGTTCATATTGACATAAGAAATAGTAATACTTCAAGCATACTAACTAAGCAATCATGTCTTCTCAAAATAGCATGGCTAAAGAAAGTTATCCCTACAAAATCATATAGTCTGGCTGTTGCTCTATCTTCATCACACAAAGTATTTAATCATGCACAACCCCAATGACAAGCCAAGCAATTGTTTCATACTTTAGTAATCTCAAACTTTTTCAACTTCCACGCAATACATGAGCGTGAGCCATGGACATAGCACTATATGTGGAATAGAATGGTGGTTGTGGAGAAGACAAAAAAGGAGAAGATAGTCTCACATCAACTAGGCATATCAACGGGCTATGGAGATGCCCATTAATAGATGTCAATGTGAGTGCGTAGGGATTTCCATGCAACGGATGCACTAGAGCTATAAATGTATGAAAGCTCAACAAAAGAAACTAACTGGGTGTGCATCCAACTTGCTTGCTCATGAAGACCTAGGGCATTTTGAGGAAGCCCATCATTGGAATATACAAGCCAAGTTCTATAATGAAAAGTTCCCACTAGTATATGAAAGTGACAACATAGGAGACTCTCTATCATGAAGATCATAGTGCTACTTTGAAGCACAAGTGTGGTAAAAAGGATAGTGGCATTGTCCCTTCTCTCTTTTTCTCTCATTTTTTTATTTTATTTGGCCTTTCCTTTTTTTTGGTGGGCTCTTTGGCCTTTTTTTATAAAGTCTGAAGTCTCATCCCGACTTGTGGGGGAATCATAGTCTCCATCATCCTTTCCTCACTGGGACAATGCTCTAATAACGAAGATCATCACACTTTTATTTACTTACAACTCAAGATTACAACTCGATACTTAGAACAAGATATGACTCTATATGAATGCCTCCGGCGGTGTCCCAAGATATGCAATGAATCAAGAGTGACATGTATGAAAAATTATGGAGGTGGCCTTGCCACAAATACGATGTCAACTACATGATCACGCAAAGAACAATATGACAATGATGTCATATAAACGGAACGGTGGAAAGTTGCATGGCAATATATCTCGGAATGTCTATGGAAATGCCATAATAGGTAGGTATGGTGGCTATTTTGAGGAAGGTATATGGTGGGTGTATGGTACCGGCAAAAGTTGCGCGGCTCAAGAGAGGCTAGCAATGGTGGAAGGTGAGAGTGCATATAATCCATGGACTCAACATTAGTCATAAAGAAATCATATACTTATTGCAAAAATCTACAAGCCATTCGAAACAAAGTACTACGCGCATCCTCCTAGGGGGATAGATTGGTAGGAAAAGACCATTGCTCGTCCCCGACCGCCACTCAAAAGGAAGACAATCAATAAATAAAATTGTGCTCCAACTTCATCACAAAGCGGTTCACCATATGTGCATGCTACGGGAATCACGAACTTCAACACAAGTATTCTTTAAATTCATAATCACCTAACTAGCATGACTCTAATATTACCACCTCTATATCTCAAAACAATTATCAAGCATCAAATTGATCATAGCATCCAATTCACTTTCTATGATAGTTTTTATTATACCCAACTTGGATGCCCATCATTCTAGGACCAATTTTATAACCATAGCAAATACCATGCTGTTCTAAGAGACTCTCAAGATAATATAAGTGAAGAATGAGAGATTAACAATTTCTACAAAATAAAGCCACTGTCGTGCTCTAAAGATATAAGTGAAGCACTAGAGCAAAACTATCTAGCTCAAAAGATATAAGTGAAGCACATAGAGTATTCTAATAAATTCCAATCAAGTGGGTTTCACCAAAAAGGTGTGTACAGTAAGGATGATTGTGGTAAACTAAAAAGCAAAGACTAATATCATACAAGGCGCTCCAAGCAAAACACATATCATGTGGCGAATAAAAATATAGCTCCAAGTAAAGTTACCGATGAACGAAGACGAAAGAGCGGATGCCTTCCGGGGCATCCCCAAGCTTAGGCTTTTGGTTATCCTTGAAAATCTTTGGGTGCCATTGGCATCCCCAAGCTTAGGCTCTTGCCACTCCTTATTCCATAATCCATCAAATCTTCACCCAAAACTTGAAAACTTCACAACACAAAACTCAACAGGAAATCTCATAAGCTCCGTTAGTGCAAGAAAGAAAAACCAGCACATAAGGTACTGTAATGAAAACATTATTTATTTATGTTGGTGTTGAACCTACTTTATTCCAACTTCTCTATGGTTCATACCCCTACATACTAGCCATAGATGCATCAAAATAAGCAAATAACACACGAAAAACAGAACAGTCTGTAGCAATCTGTAACTCTCGAATACTTCTGGAACTCTAAAAATCCTAACAAAATAGGAAGTCCTGGTCAATTTCTCTATTGATCTACAGAAAAAAGAATCAACGCAAAACCACGTTTCTGTGAATTACTAAAGTTATTTTCGTACACGCAAAGTTTCTGTTTTTCAGCAGAATCAAATTAACTATCACCATAGGTTATCCTATAGGTTCTACTTGGCACAAACACTAATTAAAACATAAAAACACATCTAAACAGAAGGTAGATGAAATATTTATTATTAAACAAAAGCAAAAACAAAAAACAAAAAAAATTGGGCTGCCTCCCAGCTAGCGCTATTGTTTAACGCCCCAACCTGGGCATAAAAGCGAGGATACATCTAAGTAGTGCCATCTTTGGCACTCAATTCATAAGTAGCTCGCATGATAGATTCATAAGGTAATTTGACATTCTTTCTTGGAAAGTGCTCCATGCCTTTCCTTAATGGAAATTGGAATCTAATATCCCCTTCCTTCATATCAATAATTGCACCAATTGTTCTAAGGAAAGGTCTACCAAGAATAATAGGACAAGAAAGATTGCAATCAATATCAAGAATGATAAAATCTACGGGCACATAATTCCTATTTGCAACAATAAGAACATCATTGATCCTTCCCATAGGTTTCTTAATGGTGGAATTCGCAAGGTGCAAATTTAAAGAGCAATCATCAAGATCATGGAAACCTAGAATATCACATAAGGTTTTCAGAATCGTAGAAACACTAGCACTCATGATTTTTAATTTTAATATTTATAGTAGGTTCCCACTCATCATCAAGTTTTCTAGGTATATAAACTTCCAAATTAAGTTTTTGATCATAAGATTGCATCAAGGCATCAACAATATGTTTGGTAAAAGCTTTATTTTGACTATAAGCATGAGGAGAATTCAAAACGGATTGCAACAAGGAAATACAATCTACTAAAGAACAATTATCATAATTAAATTCCTCGAAATCCAAGATAGTGGGTTCAATGCTATTTAAAGTCATGACCTCTCCAATCCCACTTTTACCAAATTTACCATCAAGATCTAAAAACTCGGAATCATTGGGACGCCTTTTAACTAAAGTTGACTCATCTCCAGTCCCATCATTATTAAGATTTATATTGCAAAACAAAGATTTAATAGGGGACACATCAATAACTTTTAGATCTTCATCATTATTTTCATGGAAACTAGAAGAACATGCTTTTACAAAGCAATCTTTCTTAGCACGCAATCTAGCGGTTCTTTCTTTGCACTCATCAATGGAAATTATCAAACCTTTGAGAGACTCACTGATATCATGCTTAGGAGGAGTAGATCTAAGTTTGAAAGAATCAACATCAAGCGAAAGTCTATCAACGTTCCTAGCCAAATCATCAACTTTAAGCAATTTTTCTTCAAGCAAGGCATTAAAATTCTTTTGAGAGATCATAAATTCTTTAATGCTATTCTCAAAATCAGAGGGCATCTTATTAAAATTACCATAAGAATTATTGTAGGAATTTCCATAATTGTTAGAGGAATTACTAGGGAACGGTCTAGGATTAAAGTTTCCTCTATAAGCATTATTACCAAAATTATTCCTACCAACAAAATTCACATCCATAGATTCATTATTATTCTCAATCAAAGTAGACAAAGGCATATAATTGGGATCAATAGAAGCACTCTTAGTAGCAAACAATTTCATAAGTTCATCCATCTTTCCACTCAAAACATTAATTTCTTCTATAACATGCATTTTTTTACTAGCAGATCTTTCAGGGTGCCATTTAGAATAATTAGCCATAATGTTATCAAGGAGTTTAGTAGCTTCTCCTAAGGTGATTTCCATAAAAGTGCCTCCCATGACCGAATCTAAAAGATTTCTAGAAGCAAAATTCAATCCGGCATAAAATTTTTGTATGATCATCCATAAATTCAAATCATGAGTAGGGCAATTGCGAATCATCAATTTCATTATTTCCCAAGATTGGGAAACATGCTCATGATCAAGTTGTTTAACATTCATAATATCGTTCCTAAGAGAGATGATCTTAGCGGGAGGAAAATACTTAGAGATAAAAGCATCTTCGCACTTATTCCATGAATCAATACTATTCTTAGGCAAAGATGAAAACCAAACTTTAGCACGATCTCTAAGTGAAAACGGAAATAAATTCAATTTAACAATATCATTATTCGTATCTTTCTTCTTTTGCATCTCATACAAATCGACAAAGTTGTTTAGATGGGTAGCGGCATCTTCACTAGGAAGGCCAGAGAATTGATCTTTCATAACAAGATTCAGCAAAGCAGCATTGATTTCACAAGACTCAACATCATTAAGAGGAGCAATCGGAATACTAAGGAAATCATTATTATTGGTATTGGAAAAATCACACAATTTGGTATTATCTTGTGCCATCGTGACAAGTAATCCAACACACAAGCAAACAGAAAGGCAAGCGAAAGAGAGAGGAGATTGGGAAAGAGAGGGTGAATAAAACGGCAAGGGTGAAGTGGGGGAGAGGAAAACGAGAGGCAAATGTCAAATAATGTAATGCGAGGGAGATGAGTTCGTAATGGGTACTTGGTATGTCTTGACTTGAGCGAAGACCTCCCCGGCAACAGCGCCAGAAATCCTTCTTGCTACGTCTTGAGCTTGCGTTGGTTTTCCTTGAAGATGAAAGGGTGATGCAGCAAAGTAGCATAAGTATTTCCCTCAGTTTTTGAGAACCAAGGTATCAATCCAGTAGGAGGCTCCTTAAAAGTCCCACGCATCTACACAAACAAACAAGAACACGCAACCAACACAATAAAGGGGTTATCAATCCTTTCATGGCAACTTACGAAAGTGAGATCTGATAGAGATAATATGAAAAGATAAATATTTTTGGTATTTTTATGATATAGATTGGAAAAGTAAAGATTCAAATAAAAGTAGATTGAAAGCCTATATGATAAAAGATAGACCCGAGGGCCATAGGTTTCACTAGTGGCTTCTCTCAAGATAGCATAAGTATTAGGTGGGTGAACAAATTACTATCAAGCAATTGATAGAAAAACGAATAATTATGAGATTATCTAGGCATGATCATGTATATAGGCATCACGTCCGTGACAAGTAGACCGACTCTTGCCTGCATCTACTACTATTACTCCACATATCAACCGCTATCCAGCATGCATATAGAGTATTAAGTTCATAAAGAACAGAGTAACGCATTAAGAAAGATGACATGATGTATAGGGATAAACTCATGCAATATGATATAAACCCCATCTTTTTATCCTCGATGGAAAAAATACAATGCGTGCCTTGCTACCCCTTCTGTCACTGGGAAAGGACACCGCAAGATTGAACCCAAAGCTAAGCACTTCTCCCATTGCAAGAAAGATCAATCTAGTAGGCCAAACCAAACTGATAATTCAAAGAGACTTGCAAAGATAACTTAATCACACATAAAAGAATTCAGAGGAGATTCAAATATTTCTCATAGATAAACTTGATCATAAACCCACAATTCATCGGATCTCGACAAACACACCGCAAAAAGAGTTACATCGAATAGATCTCCAAGAAGATCGAGGAGAACTTTGTATTGAGATTCAAAGAGAGAGAAGAAGCCATCTAGCTAATAACTATGGTCACGAAGGTCTATGGTAAACTACTCACAACTCATCGGAAGGGCCTTGGAGATGATGTAGAGGCCCTCCTTGGTCGATTCCCCCTCCGGCGGAGCACCGACGAAGGCTCCAAGATGGGAGCTCGCGAGTACAGAAGGTTACGGCGATGGAAATAGTTTTTCATGGTGCTCCTCTATGGTTTCAGGGTACATGGGTATATATAGGAGGAAGAAGTAGGTCGGTGGACACTCGAGGGGCCCACGAGGTTGGGGGGCGCCCACCTGTAGGGGGCGCGCCGGGCTCCCTCGTGGCCACCTTGCTTGTTTCTTGACTTCCACTCCATGTCCTCTAGATCACATTTGTTCCAAAAAGATCGTTCCCGAAGAATTCATTCCGTTTGGACTCCGTTTGATATTCCTTTTCTTCAAAACACTGAAATAGGCAAAAAAAATAGCAATTCGGGCTGGGCCTCTGGTTAGTAGGTTAGTGCCAAAAATGATATAGAAGTGTAAACTAAAGCCCATAAAGATCCAAAACGGGTAATATAATAGCATGGAACAATCAAAAATTATAGATACGTTGGATACGTATCAGGTAGGTGTAGGATTTTGAGATGAGCATCACTTGGAAAGTGTTTCCTTAGTTTTACCTCGACCCCCTTTAACAGTACGGTGTTTCCTATGACTCAAGAAGGAGAAAAAGAAACTATGAAAACAAAACTCTTCACGCTTCATAATCCTCGCATCAATACCAAAGTCTTCAAGGTCACACCAATTTCCTCAGTTTCAAAGTCTTCAAGAAAACCAAAGTCTTCAACTGAAGACATTCATTTTTAGGGGTCGACTTTCATCGTAAATATCAAACTCCTCATAGACTTACAGAACTTGTGTACACTCACAAACACATTAGTCCCTTAACCTATAGGTCTTCAATACACCAAAATCACTAAGGGGCACTAGATGCACTTACAGTAACAATGGTATTAATGTCCTCATCAGGAGCTCTTACTGGCAATAGCCACCTCCTTCACAACCAAGGAGCTCTTACTGGCAGCATCAAATGGAACTAGGTAACACAACTTTGTACATTCTTTCAAACATTGTAGGTTCACAGATCATTTCACATGTTCTACTTTACCACAGTCGGTAGCTAGTCGCAACTGTTCATGCATTCAGTCCAGTCACCGATGCTTAGAGGTGTTGGTTCATTCTTAGAGGGCAACGGCGACGATGATGACCAAGCTGCAAACACTTATGACTTCTCGCAGACAGTTTTTCACACTCCACCACTACCACCGACGCAGGAGACACAAACAGTGATAGACAAGTTTATCTATGGTCGTGGTTATTGTGAGCCTCGTCCACCGCCTGAGCACTTATCACCTTCAGGTCCTCGACCGAGGAAGACCCAGATTCATCATCGTCCCTAGCAGTGATATGGTGATCTATGTATGAGTCATTATCTATGTTAGTTTCAGACTATTCTCATGTATGAGTCATTATCTATGTATGAGACATGCTTCATGTATGTGTTACTATCGTACTTGCTTCTATCTTATCAGGAGACATATATCATTTTATGTATGCGAGAGACATATTACTATTAATTCACATTGTTATTCCAGTTACATTTCCAAAGAAACTGCAACCGATAATTAAGATACAAGTACATCTGAATTAAATAGTGGGGATGAACTTAAAAATACAGGTTACATACTACATAAAGGCATCATCGTCATCCTACGTCGATGCAGCACTCTTGCCTTCGACCATGCGGTACTCTTGCCCTTCGATGATGCGGTACTCTTGCACTTCGATGATGCGGTACTTGTCGGGACCCTGATCCTAAGTCACACCGATCTAGCATCTAACACCTCATATCACTTTGCGGCCTCACGCATAGTATTCCCACAGGTGCCACCTTACCTGGCCTGGGACCGTTTGCGCCTTTTGGCTCACGTATATGATTGTGTCGCTAGCATCCATATGACAGAGAACCCGGGCCGACATGACTAGTCATAAACTCAAAGTGGCACAAACTTACCGGAACAGGCATACATGACCCAGCAACGAATGTGTCAATCAACAACGTAAGAACCCAAGTCGTAGCGAGCTACAAGGACTTAAAGGAACAACGTGTGACATTTCCCCGAAGGGACAGACATAGGAACGAAGAAGGACACATGCCGGCCAGCCTAAGTGTTCTAGAGCAGTAGCAAGCTACCATGGCTCAGTGGAATCACTAGGAGACATTTTCCCATAAGAGACGCTACCAAGAATAAACAACTAGGTTGTCAGATCCCACACATAGCAATACATATTACACGTACGCATAACATGCAAGTATGTGTTGTACAACATGCCATCACAACACAACTCAACAACTCATCTAGATAAAGGCTTAGAAGAGCCATCATAGCATTTATTACAAACAGGGGTCACATGACCAAACATTCAAAGCATACAAGCAACAAGCGGAAGCATTACATGTCTGAGTACAGGCATCTACAAATGAAAAAGGCTAAATAACCTGACTATCTACAACGTCCGATCAAGATCGTAGCTGAGATACAAGCTACTTGTCGAAGTCCACAAGAATACTAGTAAGATCGAAGTCTCCGCTGCAAAACATAAGTAAAGCAACATGAGTATAAAGGTACTCAGCAAGACTTACATCAGATCCTATCATACATGCATTTGTATCAAAGAAGGTAATGTGGGTTTAGTTGCAGCAATCCAGCTTTGACTCAGTGGCTATCCTGTTATACGACTACGAGAACTTCTTTGAGGTGAGACAACGCACATGAGTCCACTAATCACCACACAATACACTACTATGGATTCATCCCCATCTCCCTACGAGAAGGCCATGCATAGCACTCGAACTTGTCTTGAGCATTCTGGACTATCCACTTCAAGTTCTCTATGTACCACGTAAGCATCCAAGAAGTCCATAACCGCGGACTCGGCTATTCGAATAGATCAAGTTAACCCTGCAAGGGTGTACTTCTTCACACACGCTCTTGCCACTTACCGCCATGTACATGTCATGTATCTCGGCAACCTTCAAGCGGAAGTCTGGCGAGCGTGTTGGCCACGACCTGACTAACCACACAGGACTCTAGTCCAGGTTTATCGCCTATTCGGGTTCTATCCGCAAGGGAGTCCGGCCGAGGTTTCCATCACGGCCCTAAATGATGTGAGCAGGGTTCCCAAACCAACCAACCGGGTGCCACTTAGTACACCGTGCCACGTGTGCCTAGTCTGTCCCAAGCCCACCCTATCGGGTGCCACTTGGTAGAAGAATAACACTGCCTACAAGCACCAGAAACTAGTTGCGACTCCTGGGCAGAGATCAAGTCGGTTAATAAGTCGAGAGGGGTCGAGTTACTGGAACCCAATGTGTGGTAGTTGTTATTCATTGGACAACATACACAGAACTAAGTGCTTAAGGACGGTTCCAGTGAGACAACCCACCATGTACTCCTACATGGCCTCTCACTGCTACCTTTACCAAATTGTGTTCACACACATCACCCTCAGCATCAAAACATAGCGATGTACTCCAATTCATTCCCAATGAATCAGACCTGACACACTCTAAGCAATAGCAGGCATGGAATGGTAGGAACACAACAATGGCTTCAATAAACTCCTACACATGCTAGTGGGTTTCAACTATTTACTGTGGCAATGATAGGTCAGGCAGAGGAATGGGTTCAACTACCGTAGCACAAAGTAGCAGTTGAATCATTGTTATCCTAATGCAATAACAGAGAGCAGGAGCAACAGAGTAGGTTTGTATCGGAATGAACAAAGGGGGCTTTGCTTTCCTGGTAGATCAACAAGGCGGCACTACTCCTCAGACAGGTACTCCGGAATGCTCTCCGGAGCAGGACCTATCAAGAAGGAATGGTGTCAGCAATCAATACACAAGCATATGCAACAATAGAATGCATGAACATGGCATGATTATGTGATGTTGTTTGAGCTAATGCAACTAGCTTTTATTTGGATGAAGTCCATTTGAACCAAGAATTCAAATGCAGCTCCAAGTTAAGTCTTTATAAATGCCATTTACATGTTTTCACTTATACAGTAGGTATAAGTTGGTTTGTCATGCATGAAACAAGTACAGATGGATAGATTGAATTTTTATGATAATTTTTCATATATAAATTATTTTAGTCTGAGCTACGGTTGAATTTCTATGAATTTTTGAAGTTTATGACAATTTCCGGAATTTCCTGATTTATTTTTAAACCAGAAAAGGATTTATTGCTTCAGCACTGCTCATGCTTGCGTCAGAAAGTCAACAATGCTGACTGGGTCAAACCTGACATGTGGGGTCCACACATCAGTGTCACAGATTAAACAGGGGCGTTTAACTTTAACCTAACTAAAGATTAGTGCCCCGGGGCCCACTATCAGTGTCATGGGGGGAGTTAATTAGTGGATTAATAGGGATTAGATAGCGACTAATCGCCGATGTAAGCGGGGCACGTCAGAGTTTCGCGTCTTGCCAACTTCAGCGACGAGGGGTCGAGTGGCTGGGCTTGTTGGAACCGGCGCAACGATGCGCGTCGGTCGGTGGTCTCAGGCAGTCCTGGGGTGGCCGGATGTGTCGCCGGCATCTAGGTTTAGCAGCGGCGGAGCTCGGGCTCGAGCGGCTGTGGGCCTAAAAAGCACGGGAACCCAGTCTGAGGTCGTTTGCGACTTCCTGGCATAACCAGGAGCACGACCGTGTGCTCGGGTGCGACTAACGCGAGCTAGAACAACGACGGCGAAGAGGACGCCGGCGACGAGCTCACATCATGGTGGGGATTGGGGCTAACGAGCATAAATGAGAAGGGGAGGAGACGGGTTCGACGCATAAGCTCACAGATAGGCTATCGGAGGATGAGGGAGTCCTGGGTTAACGGGTCCTCAGACAGCCGGACTATATACATGGGCCGGACTGTTGGACTATGAAGATACAAGATAGAAGACTTCGTCCCGTGTCCAGGTGGGACTCTCCTTGGCGTGGAAGGCAAGCTTGGCGATTCAAATATGTAGATTCCTTTCTTTGTAACCAACTTTGTACAACCCTAGCCCCCCCCCCCCGGTGTCTATATAAACCGGAGGGTTTAGACTTCTAGGGTTTAGCCACAACAATCATAACCTCATAGCCTAGACTTCTAGGGTTTAGCCATTACGATCTCGTGGTAGATCAACTCTTGTAATACTCATATTCATCAAGATCAATCAAGCAGGAAGTAGGGTCTTATCTACATAGAGAGTGCCCGAACCTGGTTAAACATTGTGTCCCCCGCCTCCTATTATCATTAGCCTTAGACGCATAGTCTGCGACCCCCTACCCGAGATCTGCCGGTTTTGACACAGACATTGGTGCTTTCATTGAGAGTTCCGTTGCGTCGTCAATAGAGGGCTTGATGGCTCCATCAATCACCTATAACAACGCAGTCCAGGGTGAGATCTTTCTCCCTTGACAGATGTTTGTATTCGGCGGCTTCGCACTATGGGCCAACTCGCTTGGCCGTCTAGAGCAGATCGATAGCTACGCCCCTGGCCACCAGGTCAGATTTGGAAGCCCGAATTTTGTGGCCGATATCCGTGGAGACTTGATCTTCAACGGCCTCGAGCCCATGACGGATGTCCCCGGCCACCACGATGAACACGACCAAGATCTGGCATCTGGCCTTGCGTAGGAGATAGCGCGTGTGACCGCCCTGTCCCTAGAGCGGGAGCGAGCTGCGTCGTCCGAAGACGGGAAGCTTAACCCTGCCACGGAGGTTGCAGACTCAGTGGCGCAAGAGCCGCACACAGACCCAACATCGAGCTAGGCTTGTGTCACCGGAACCTCGGACTCGTCTCCGGCCATGGGTACCGGACCGCGTGCATCCGCGTCCATCGAACCTGATTGGGCGCCGATCTTGGAGTTCAGCTTCGCGGACATCTTCTAGCACTCGCCTTTCGGCGACGTGTTAAATTCATTAAAATCCCTCTCCTTGTCGGGGGACTCTCGGTCGAACTATGTCCGGCTCGAAAGGGAAGCGGACAATGAAGGACTTCATTTCCCACCCACCACCCACTTTATAGCCACTGTCCAAGACTTAACCGACATGATTGATTACGACTCCGAAGACATTGATGGTATGGACGACGATGCCGGAGAGGAGCAGGAACCACCGCCTACAGGGCGTTGGACAGCCACCTCCTCGTACGACATATACATGGTGGATACACCCAAAGAAAACAACAGCGACAATGAAAATCCAGTCGAGGATAAACCTCTTGAGATACAGCCAAAGCGTCGACATCAGCAGCGCCGCTCTAAGACACGCCATAGTAAAAACAGCAACACCGCCACAGAAGAAGACAACACTCCGGACGGTGCCGAAAACAATGAAGACCCCATTGAGCCAACCTCCGAACAGGAGGAACGGGAGGATGGGCGAGTCAGCCCTGGAAAAAAGGCCATGAATGAAGACTCGGATGATAGCAACTACCTTCTACTCTCCGAGGACGAGGTGAGCCTCCGTGATGAAGATTTTATTGTGCCTGAGGAGCCCGCCGAACAGGAACGCTTTGAGCGTCGGCTAATTGCCACTACAAGGAGCCTGAAAAATAAGTAGCAGCAGCTTCAGGTTGATCAAGATCTGCTCAATGAAAGATGGACTGATGTCCTGGCAGCCGAGGAATATGGCCTTGAGCGCCCAACCAAAAGCTACCCAAAGCGCAAACTGTTACCACAGTTCGATGACGAGGCGCTGGAGCCCGTCCTACCAAGGTACAATGCGGCTGACCGACCACCATGTGGCCGGGACAAAGCGGCACCTCAAGCCGACACCACCCTGCACTACCTCGCCGAACAAACAGAAATACAACAGCTCGAGAATATACACATGACCTGCGATGCGAGTTGGAAAAACGAACAGGTCAGACAAGATCAATCTATGGATCACGAGGGCATGCCCCGATGCGCGACGATGGCCATCCGGCTGAACGTGACAAACATAACCACGTCCGGGCCGAAAACCGCAGACGAGATCCATCCGAGCTACGCCGCAACTTAGCCCGATATAGAGGCGCCGCACAGCCCCTCTGCTTCACTGACGAAGTAATGGGACACGATTTCCCAGAAGGGTTTAAACCCGTGAACATCGAATCATATGATGGCACAAACAGACCCCGCGGTATGGATTGAGGACTTTCTTCTCCACATTCATATGGCCTGCGGTGACGATCCTCACGCCATCAAATACCTCCCACTCAAACTCAAGGGACCAGCTAGATACTAGTTGAACAGTCTGCCCAAAAACTCCATTGGCAGCTGGTAGGAATTGCAGGACGCCTTGCTCGACAACTTCCAAGGCACATATGTTCGACCTCCGGATGCCGATGACCTAAGTCACATAATCCAACAGCCCAGAGAGTCGGCTAGGAAATTCTTGACTTGGTTCCTAACTAAAAAGAACCAGATCGTCGACTGTCCGGATGCCGAAGCCCTAGCGGCCTTTAAGCACAGCATCCACATGATGAATGGCTAGCCAGACACCTCGGCCAGGAAAAAACAAATTCCATGTCAGCCCTTATGGCACTCATGACCCGCTTCTCTGCGGGCGAAGATAGCTGGCTAGCCCGTAGCAATAACAATATAAGCGAACCTAGCACTTGTGAAGCCAGAAACAGCAACGGCAAGCCCCGACGGAATAGACATAAGCGTCGAAACAACGGTGACAATACCGAAGACACGGAGGTCAATGCCGGATTCAGTGGCTCTAAGTCCGGTCAGCGGAAGAAGCCATTTAAGAGAAATAATCCGGGCCCGTCCAGTTTGGACCGCATACTCGGTCGTCCATGTCAAATCCAAGGCACTCCTGATAAACCAGCCAATCATACCAACAGAGAGTGTTGGGTCTTCAAACAGGCCGGCAAGTTAAATGCCGAGAGCAAGGAAAAGGAGTCGCAAAGCGATAACGATAATGAGGAGCCCTGGCCAACGAACACAGGGGGGCAGAAGAAGTTTCCCCCACCCCCCAAGTAAAAACGGTGAATATGATATACGCCGCCCATATCCACAAGAGGGAGCGCAAGCGTGCACTCGGGGACGCCTACGTGATGGAGCCAGTCGCCCCAAAGTTCAACCCATGGTCGTCCTGTCCAATCACCTTCGATCGTAGGGACCATCCGACAAGTATCTGTAACATCCCAAATTTTCAATTTGGAATGTTATACACTAGATCATCATTGCATATCATATTTTATTGCTTTTGGCCTGATCCAGAAATTCTACGCAACTCAAGGACCCTCAAAGAGAGTTGGGATTTTCGTTATTTTCATATTTGAGTTTTCTCAAATTTTGAAAATAGGATCATTTGATTTTATTTATTTTATCTTCAATTATTTCTATTATAAAAATATGAGAGAGGGAATAAAATGAATTTCCCAAAATAAAGAAATATTGAGGATTTAATAATAAAATCACATAAGATTTTATTTCGGAGTTTTTGGCTATTTTATTTGAATTTAGGAAAATTGCATGTTTTTCAAAACTGCATTTTAGGGCCAAGAAAATGTTCATCTCGTTCTAAATATTTTATTTAAACGGTGAAAATTTATTTTGGCATTTTTAGAATTTTATTTTATTTTCTAGATTTTTTTGTTTTGGCGGAATAGTTTAAAAAAAGTTCTGCGCGCCCGACTGGACCGAAGGCCCAGCCGAGCCAGCACGGAGCCCGCGCCGCCGCCGCCTTCCCCCGCGGGAGTCTGGCCGGGGCACACCTCCCGAGGGCGACCCCGACCCGGCGCCCCCTTCCCCAAACTGGATGCCCCCCCTATATATAGTCACCGCCGTCGCTCCACATCGCCACCCGACCCGCCCCGCCTCCCGCCGCCGCCGTCCGCCGCCGCCCGGAGCCCCGCCGAAGCCCCCGGACCTCGCCGGAGCCCCAAGCCGAGGTAGCCGCCCCGCCGCCCCGGTTTTCTAAAGAAAACCGATTCGTTTTTTTAGAAAACCCTAGGTTTTATTTTTTTAGATTGGTTTATTTTTTTCCGGTTTATTTATTTAGCGAGTGTTCGCTCATTCGTTCGTTTTAACGGACGAGTTCACCATTTAGTTGAAGTTAACGAACGACCGATCATTAATCCGTTCGTCAGTTTTTCTTTTCTCGGATTTTCCATGATTATTTCTGATCATGATTTCTGATCTGATTTTCGTTCTAGTATAACTTTCCGCTCGTTTATCGGAATCAGGCGATTCAAGCGCCTAGAGTTTCGTCTCGAAACCCTCTTTCCGTTTAACCAACTCAAACAAGTTTTTGCTTCTGTAAAATTTTACTTAGGTCTAGATTAGTAAACGAAACTTGTTTCTTTCGTCGTTTGACTTTCGTTGCTTCGTTTGATTTGATTCTTTTTGCAAACTGGAGTTCTTAATTTGAACTTTCTGGTTAGATCTCTTATTTGAGTTTTACCTGTGCATTAGATGAGTACTTATTGTATGCTTGTTTGTTGCGATAGAGTACCCGAAGTGTGCCGCTTGCTACTTCGAATCACTAGGTTTCAGGGATCATCAGCAAGGCAAGTAACACTTTGATCATACCTCCTTACTACCCAGTTTTATTGCATTAGATCAACCCCCAAACAATTGCGTGGTTAGGATCTGATTAACATGTGGGTTTGGGAAGTAGTTGAGGTAGTACCTATTACCTGTTTTATTATCAAACCCTTGGGAGTTACTTCTACGTTTGCTTATAATGCCATGCTATGCTAGTAGACGTGGATTGGGTAAGTGTATCCATGACAGATGTGAGATTTTTATTTAATGGGTTATTTAAGGCGGAAACTTTAACACACATCTGGGTGGATTGGGGCACCTGGGTATTCCAGCGATTGACTGTTTTCTTTATGGACCGCCACCCAGGCTCAAAGGGATCATGAGATTATTCATGCTAGAAACTTCCGTGTGCAGCCACAAGCTACTATGGGCTCTAGCATAGTTGATTAAGTCGTGCGAACTCTTACAGTGGTAGACTAGCAGATGTAGGGGAAAGTAGGTGTAACTGTCTACCCGATCGTAAGGTGCTAGCGCTTCTGAAAGACTATGTCTGGGTCATTCATTTCTCAAACACCATGTAGTGCGAGAATCCCAATGGAGGAGATCGAGTCTTGTGGGGAAAAGTGCGCAAACCTCTGCAGAGTGTATAAACTAATCATGGTTAGCCGTGTCCCCGGTTATGGACGTTTTGAGTATCTAGTACTTGGATTATCATGTGAATCTCATCATGTTACTTTAATTTAATTTGTTGGGTTTAATGATGATGCTTAATTGGGATTGAGAGGATGTCTATCTTCTCAATGTTTAACAACCACCATGATAGGTAAAGTGGTGAGGTTGCAGCAGCGACTAAGCATATATGGTGGCTAACATACGCAAATAAGAGCGAGAAGAGAGCAAATGGAACGGTCGTGAAACTAGCAATGATCAAGAAGTGATCCTAAACTCCTACTTACGTCAATCATAACCCAAAACCGTGTTCACTTCCCGGACTCCGCCGAAAAGAGACCACCACGGCTACACACGTGGTTGATGCATTTTAATTCGGATCTGGTGTCAAGTTATCTACAACCGGACATTAACAAATTCCCATCTGCCCATAACCGCGGGCACGACTTGCAAAAGTTTAAACCCTGCAGGGGTGTCCCAACTTAGCCCATGATAAGCTCTCGCGATCAACAAGGATATACCTTCTCCCAGGAAGACCCGATCAGACTCGGAATCCCGGTTTACAAGACATTTCGACAATTGTAAAACAAGACCAGCAAAGCCGCCCGATGCGCCGACAATCCCGATAGGAGTTGCACATATCTCGTTCTCAGGGCAACACCGGATAGGTCAGCCTACGAGTAAAACCAACCCTCGAGTTGCCCCGAGGTGGCCCCGTAGTCTGCCCGGTTCGGACCAACACTTAGACAAGCACTGGCCCGGGGGGGGCTAAAATAAAGATGACCCTCGAGAGAGCGACTCCCAAGGGAAAAAGTACGTGGTGGTGAAGCAAATGGTAAAACCAAGGTTGGGCCTTGCTGGAGGAGTTTTATTCAAAGCAAACTGTCAAGGGGGTCCCATAAATCACCCAACCGCGTAAGGAACGCAAAATCCGGGAACATAACACCGGTATGACGGAAACTAGGGCGGCAAGAGTGGAACAAAACACCAGGCATAAGGCCGAGTCTTCCACCCTTTACCAAGTATATAGATGCATTAATAATATAAGAGATATTGTGATATCCCAACCAAAATCCTGTCCACCATGGAGCAATCTTCAACTTCACCTGCAACTAGCAATGCTATAAGAGGGGTTGAGCAAAAGCGGTAACATAGCCAAGCAATGGTTTGCTAGGAAGGGTGTCAAAGGTTAGAGGTTCATGGCAATTTGGGAGGCTTGAAGAACATGTGATAGGTAGCACAGCATAGCGATAGAACAAAGCAACTAGCATAGCAATGATAGTAGTGAGATCCAGGGTAGCGGTCATCTTGCCTGGAATCCCGCTAGGAAGAAGAACGAGTCCATGAAGAAGATGAAGCCACGAAGACGAACCAAGCGTAGATGAACGAATCCTCACGATCGCAACGAAACGGAAACTATCGAGAAGAAGCACACAACATGATAAAGACACCACACATGAACAAGGCATGATGCACAAACAAGCATGATGCATGACAAGACTACATGAAGCTACTCATGGCAAGATATGATGCAAACAAGAACAACACATCAAAGCAAGTTTAAATGAGGCCGGGAACAACATATAACAATTCCGGTAAGTCCTCATATGCAAATTTCGAAATTGGTCCAGATCTGAATAAACATTATGTTCAAGTTGTTAAATAGCAAGTTAAGATACACCAAGATGATCTACACAAGATTCTAGTCAAGTTACATATAAAGTTCGTTTAATTCGGAGCTACGGCCTAAAAGATATGAGCAAAACAAGTTAAACATGGCATTGATGCAAAATGCATACAAACATCAAGCAAACACCTCAAAACAAGGATGCAGCATGATAATATGAAACTACATGCAAAATCAAGCAAGTTTCATATAGATCACACTCAAAACGGAGCAACGGTTCAACACATACACTCTATACAAGTTATAGCAACAATCTGTCCAAAACAGCAACTAGGCATATTGCAAGCATCAAAACAACATTCTACAACACCCCAACATGAAAACAAAAGACATGGACATGATGTACAGGTAAAGCATGACAAAACATGAACACTGAGCTATCTCCAAAAATCACTAGAACATGCTCAAACACACATGGCAAGATTGCAAATAATAACAGTTTCAGACTTTGCAGAAATAACATCAGGTTGCAATGTTTAGAGCTATCAAACAGCATGTTACAGGAACTTAACATGGCAAACAAAGACATGGCATGAATCTAATAATTGCATAGAACAAAAGTCCTTTACTGACCATGAACCAAAAAGGATCAGAAGATATGGTGGCACCCATGTAAACATAACAAGTTGTATGACAGATTCATACATGGCAGAAACAACGATAAGTAGGCATGTTTGTGAGCTTGTACCACTCACCATAGAGCAATACATGGCATGGAAAGGCAACCAACAGTAAGAATACATGTTTATTAAGCTAAGAATGGCAAGATCAAGTTCATAGGGTGCATGGATCACTAGCAAAATTCATGGCAAAACTGAACTTAATGTTATCCGGCTGACAACAACATTATTTAGCAATTTGAGAGCAAGATTAAAGCAGGCTACATCAGGATATAAATGCAACCAGGGGAATGGATGGATATAGCATGACATTTGGAACAAAACATCCTTAGTGAACATCTCCAGATTATACATAGAATGACTTGTAGCAGCAGGTTTACATAGCATCACAAAATAACAGATTCAGCCTAGTAAAACAGCAACAGCAAGTACACTATTTCACGAGCTCGGTTCACTCACCACAAGTCATTGCATGACAAGATAAGTATAGCATCAGCAAGAAGACATGCTTATGAAACTAACCAAGGCAAGAACAAGTTCATAGCATGCAAGGATCAACTAGAACAACCTTGGCAAATTTGAATAACATGTAAACAATCTGACAGGAAACATTTTATAGCAAAAGTAGAGCAAGCAAATGACATGCTAGACCACTCCATAATTTCAAACAGGGCCATGAATGGATATAGAATAACCATATGTTAAAAACTTCCTTACTGAAGTATCTCAAAATATGCTTGGATATCTCTGTAGCATCAAGTTTACATGGCATAAAAATAACAGCAGAACAGGGACTGAAATCAGCAACATCACGAAGCCTAGTTTGCATGCTTGTTCTAGTCATCATATTGATCACAAAAATACATGGCATACACCCCTGTAAAGATGGCGTGATGTATCACAAAACACATGTATACATCAACCTCATAGGATGCACACATCAAACATGGCAAAAATGACAAATGAATATGTTCTGTTAACAGACAGCAGACAACATTATATAGCACTCTAGCAACAATGATTCAGGCATCAAGATGAACTCAAATGAACAGGGTGCAATGGAACAAAATGTATAACATCTCACAATGAACATTTTGATATATTATGCACGCAAAACGGAGCAGTATGCAGAGAGTTATGGCATGTTGAACAGGGCACCAAAATGCAACTATTAGCAGGACTTGGCCGATTTTTGGAAAAAAAACACGGGCGCAAGATAATTAAATGTCGCACTGCGCGGGATTTAGGCGGGTTCTCACCAGAGGGCCTAAAGGGCCGGTCGGTGGAGGAGGAGGCCGGGGACGCGGGTCGGGCCGAGGCCCACGCTGGGAGGCCGGGTCATGAGACCGGCGGTGCCTGCGTCGTCCTCCCGACGCAGGGATGAGGCCGGCGGTGCGGAAGGAAACGAGAGCCGGCGGCGGGGCGAGGGAAGGCCGGAGAGGTCCGGGATGGGGCGGATCCGGCGGATCCCGGCCGGATCCATCCATTCCCGGTGGCGGCGGCGGCAGGGACGACTCCGACGAGGAGCTCCAAGGGCGGCGGGGATCTGCAGAGGGGAGAGCTCGTGAGGAAGAGGGAGGAGAGGGAAACGGGGCGGCAGCAGCGCGTTGACCTGGAGTTGTGGCGGCACGGCAAGGTCCGGCGAGGCGGCGCGGGGTCCGGTGAGGCGGAGGAGAGGAGGTCGAGGCTGGATCGGGCGTTGCCGATCCTTCCTGGCTCGCGAACGAGGGCGAGCGGGCGCTACAGTGGCGGCTCGGTCCCCCTTAGGCCCGGGGGCGGGCCACGAATGGGCCAGGCGGGCCGCGGTGAAGTGGGGGCACTGGGGAGGCGACCTAGAGGCTTGGGAGTGGCCAGGGGCGCGGGATGGTGGTGGCTGGGCCAATCGGGGTGCGCCAAGTGACGAGAGGAGGCTGGGGGCGCCGGATTTGGAGGAGGAAGGCGGCAGCGCGGCCCCCGAGGTGGGAGGAGGTGACTGCAGGTTGGGTGGCATGGAAAAAGAGGAGGAGGGGGTAGGGTTGCCCAAAATGGAGATGTGGTGTCCATTTATAGCAGGGATGGCTAGGGTTTGGTTTTTGGGGGGGTTTTGGAGCCCTCCGATCTTGATCGGGCGGTTCCGGACGCGAGGGGGTTAGGCAGGCCTAGGTGGGCTGTGAAGAGAGAGTTGGGCTGAGAGGAGAGAAGAGGAAAGCAGCCCGACAATGGATTTCGGAGACCGAAAACGTCCGACGTTTGACCGGCAACGATGCCGCTATAAGTTTAACGTTGGGCTAGAAAACGAGCTCCGAATGCGATGAAACTTGACAGGCGCTCTGTCTACACTATAATAAGACCGCATGCCAAGTTTCAACCCATTCCGAGAACATTTTTATGCCACTTAAAAATAATATTTCGGAGGTGCCGCGGGCGCGTGCGAGTGTGTCTATGCTCAGAACGGACAACGGAGAGAACCGGGAGGACCCGAATGGATGCAAGTTTTAAAAAAAACATGCTGATGAAATGGAGATGATGACATGGCAAAATGCAACACGCAAACAAATGACATGGCAACAACGGCGAATAACTGGCGGACACCTGGCGCATCGAATCCGGGGCGTTACAACACTCCTCCACTAACAAGAGATCTCGTCCCGAGATCTTAGGACCGAGACGGAAGGAAAAAGGGATGAGGTGAAATAAGTACTCAAGAGAAGAAGCAAAGAATCGAGAGCACTCGAGAAGAAGAGAGGATCAAAGAGAATGACGAGAATCGAAAGCTCACGGAATCAGATAGACTATGAAACCACTCCGGTTAAGACGAGATAAGAAACGAATAAGACTGAAAGGATATAGGCAGCACTCCGACTGAACATGGAAAGAATAGAACATGAACTTGAGAGGATGGAATGATACTTGATGAACTCTTGAAGAATGAATTAAAGCATGAAGAACCACCTTGAAGAACTCCGGTGACAAAAGGGTGACGGGATAGAATGAAGGAAGAAAGAATAAGATTAAACCTTGCGGTGATTTAGATGGAGGTTCCGACGAAATGGCCGAGAAATTTGAACTCCGAAAAAGAAAAGATGAAACACTAGAACTAGAATTTATTCCTCACGAACAAACTCCGAAGGAAGGGATTACTCACTTGGATGAAATAAGAATAAGATTTATTGTATGCTTATCCTTCATCAAATTAAATTGATGAAAAGCAATGGATTTTTGCATACTACTTATTCTCCTTGAAAAGGATTGAGGAGGTTATAGCACAAAACTTCAAAAGTCTTCATGAACCACTGGTAGGATTGGAAAAAAACGAATTAATTAAAATGATAATCAAGGAAAAGAATCTGAAAGAACCACCGTAAGAATTCGAAAATGACTGATGGAAGAGAATGATTCACCGGGAAGAATTAGCAAACAAATATGCTTGAGGAGATTTAGATGCAAAAGAGCGGGAAGAACTCGAACTGATTAAAGCACTTGAATGAAGCACTAGGATAATTGGATAATGGTAGCTGAAATGTGAGGACGAAGAATTCTTCTGGGACAATGGCCTCCGGTGAAAGGAAACAGACATCAACTTCTGAAATACTCCGGATGGGTAAGAAAAGAATATCTGACAAACTAAAATAGTTCGAGAGGATGATATGAAGCTAGAACCACGAATCTTCGAGAGAACGAGCAAGACTTAGAGGAAAACTCTTCTTCGGTCTTCAAATGACGATGAGAAACACCACCAAAATTACTAAGATATTCCGGTAGAATGAAAAGCAGAGAGGTTGAGCCAACAATGAAAAATGATTTGAAATCGATCTTGGAAAAGATCTAACTGATGAAAATCATACTTACGTCACACTTTGAAAAGAATTTGAGAATGGCTTCGGAATAATTAGAAGAGTTAGGTAAGATCCTGGGAAAAGACCTGTGGGTTAGGGCCCACTAAAGAGATAACACCGTTGGAAAGGATGTTGAACACATAGATGATGCACCGGAACAATTAAAATATTTGAATGAGGTGACAACCTCAAATTAATTGGAACACAGACGAATCTCCTGAGATGTCTTCCGAACTCCGGAATGGTTGAATGGCGAGAGGCAAACGAGCAGGGAAGATACTTGACCCGAGGAAAAGAATATAATCAATACCAAAAAACTTGAATTGAATCCACCAGAAAAGATAAAGAGATGAAGAATGACGAACGAGATGAGAGTTCACCGGTTGAAATAATTGACGAAAGACTGAAGGGTTCCACACGAATGAAATAGATAGTCGAGAGAGACTCAGACTCCGGGAAGAAGAGGGTGGGAGGGCGGGAAAACAAAGGCAATTTTGAAGGGGGAACCGACGAATATCTTGAAGAGAAAACACCAGTTGAAAGAAAGCAAAGGCTTCGCACGAGTAGGATGGATACTCGATTACGGACTCCGACTCCGAGAAGAAAAGGGTGGGCGGGTGGGAAAAAGAAAACAACTGAGGATTGAACTTGGCAAAGTCGAAGAGGCTCGAGTCAACTTGATGAGAAATGCACCGGATCAAAAGAGCTGAGAACCAACGATCGGAAAACCAACCGCGTGAACCTAAAGAAAGTTTGAACGAGAAGAGGAGTAAGTCAAAACACCTACGTCAAGATTCCTCACCAGAGCGACAAAGGGACATAGCAGTAAAAAGAATTCCTACTCTCCGATATAACTAGACTCAGAAAAGGTTTTCTTCTAGACTCAACAACGGCCAAACTACACGATCAATCAAGGGGGCTCCTAGGGTCGGTCGAGGCTCTGATACCAACTTGTCACGCCCAATATGCGATACTATCCTAAAGAGACTCGAAGGTCCCACCAAGGATAGAACCGCATACTGAAACGCTTTTGCAAGGTGGATATCATTACATCAACATTACATAATAGATGGGGATACATACAAAAGGCGTACAATGCCACACGAATACCACAATACATCATACATAAGATCAACATCCGACTACGGATGAAACACAAACAGAAACTCAAACGACATCCACCCTACTAGCCCAGGCTGCCGACCTGGAACCTATCCCCTGATCGAAGAAGCAGAAGAAGAACTCAACGCAAAGCAAGCATCGCTCTCGCGTCATGATCATCGCATAACCTGTACCTGCAACTATTGTTGTAGTAATCTGTGAGCCACGAGGACTCAGCAATCCCATTACCATGGGTATCAAGACTAGCAAAGCTTAAAGGGAATGGAAGGGGTAAAGTGGTGAGGTTGCAGCAGCGACTAAGCATATATGGTGGCTAACATACGCAAATAAGAGCGAGAAGAGAGCAAATGGAATGGTCGTGAAACTAGCAATGATCAAGAAGTGATCCTGAACTCCTACTTACGTTAATCATAACCCAAAACCGTGTTCACTTCCCGGACTCCGCCGAAAAGAGACCATCACGGCTACACACGCGGTTGATGCGTTTTAATTCGGATCTGGTGTCAAGTTATCTACAACCGGACATTAACAAATTCCCATCTACCCATAACCGCGGGCACGGCTTTCAAAAGTTTAAACCCTGCAGGGGTGTCCCAACTTAGCCCATGATAAGCTCTCGCGATCAACGAAGGATATACCTTCTCCCAGGAAGACCCGATCAGACTCGGAATCCCGGTTTACAAGACATTTCGACAATGGTAAAACAAGACCAGCAAAGCCGCCCGATGCACCGACAATACGATAGGAGCTGCACATATCTCGTTCTCAGGGCAACACCGGATAGGTCAGCCTACGAGTAAAACCAGCCCTCGAGTTGCCCCGAGGTGGCCCCGCAGTCTGCCCGGTTCGGACCAACACTTAAACAAGCACTGGCCCGGGGGGGCTAAAATAAAGATGACCCTCGAGAGAGCGACTCCCAAGGGAAAAAGTAGGTGGTGGTGAAGCAAATGGTAAAACCAAGGTTGGGCCTTGCTGGAGGAGTTTTATTCAAAGCAAACTGTCAATGGGGTCCCGTAAATCACCCAACCGCGTAAGGAACGCAAAATCCGGGAACATAACACCGGTATGACGGAAACTAGGGTGGCAAGAGTGGAACAAAACACCAGGCATAAGGTCGAGTCTTCCACCCTTTACCAAGTATATAGATGCATTAATAATATAAGAGATATTGTGATATCCCAACCAAAATCCTGTCCACCATGGAGCAATCTTCAACTTCACCTGCAACTAGCAACGCTATAAGAGGGGCTGAGCAAAAGCGGTAACATAGCCAAGCAACGGTTTGCTAGGAAGGGTGTCAAAGGTTAGAGGTTCATGCCAATTTGGGAGGCTTGAAGAACATGTGATAGGTAGCGCAGCATAGCGATAGAATGAAGCAACTAGCATAGCAATGATAGTAGTGAGATCCAGGGTAGCGGTCATCTTGCCTGAAATCCCGCTAGGAAGAAGAACAAGTCCATGAAGAAGATGAAGCCACGAAGACGAACCAAACGTAGACGAACCAATCCTTACGATCGCAACGAAACGGGAACTATCAAGAAGAAGCACACAACATGGTAAACACACCACACATGAACAAGGCATGATGCACAAACAAGCATGATGCATGACAAGACTACATGAAGCTACTCATGGCAAGATATGATGCAAACAAGAACAACACATCAAAGCAAGTTTAAATGAGGCTGGGAACAACATATAACAATTCCGGTAAGTCCTCATATGCAAAATTCGAAATTGGTCCAGATCTGAATAAACTTTATGTTCAAGTTGTTAAACAGAAAGTTAAAATACACCAAGATGATCTACATGAGATTCTAGTCAAGTTACATATAAAGTTCGTTTAATTCGGAGCTATGGCCTAAAAGATATGAGCAAAACAAGTTAAACATGGCATTGATGCAAAATGCATACAAACATCAAGCAAACACCTCAAAACAAGGATGCAACATGATAATATGAAACTGCATGCAAAATCAAGCAAGTTTCATATAGATCACACTCAAAACGGAGCAACGGTTCAACACATACACTATACAAGTTATAGCAACAATCTGTCCAAAACAGCAACTAGGCATATTGCAAGCATCAAGACAACATTCTACAACACCCCAACATGAAAACAAAAGACATGGACATGATGTACTGGTAAAGCATGACAAAACATGAACACTGAGCTATCTCCAAAAATCACTAGAACATGCTCAAACACACATGGCAAGATTGCAAATAATAACAGTTTCAGACTTTGCAGAAATAACATCAGGTTGCAATGTTTAGAGCTATCAAACAGCATGTTACAGGAACTTAACATGGCAAATAAAGACATGGCATGAATCTACTAATTGCATAGAACAAAAGTCATTTACTGACCATGAACCAAAAAGGATCAGAAGATATGGTGGCACCCATGTAAACATAGCAAGTTGTATGACAGATTCATACATGGCAGAAACAACGATAAGTAGGCATGTTGGTGAGCTTGTAACACTCACCATAGAGCAATACATGGCATGGCAAGGCAACCAAAAGTAAGAATACATGTTTATTAAGCTAATAATGGCAAGAGCAAGTTCATAGGGTGCATGGATCACTAGCAAAACTCATGGCAAAACTGAACTTAATGTTAACAGGCTGACAGCAACATTATTTAGCAATTTGAGAGGAAGATTGCAACAGGCTACATCAGGATATAAATGCAACCAGGGGCATGGATGTATAGAACATGACATGTAGAACAAAACATCCTTAGTGAACATCTCCAGATTATGCATAGAATGACTTGTAGCAGCAGGTTTACATAGCATCACAAAATAACAGATTCAGCCTAGCAAAACAGCAACAGAAAGTACACTACTTCACGAGCTCGATTCACTCACCACAAGTCATTGCATGACAAGATAAGTATAGCATCAGAAAGAAGACATGTTTATGAAACTAACAAAGGGAAGAACAAGTTCATAGCATGCAAGGATCAACTACAACAACCTTTGCAAAATTGAATAACATGTAAACAATCTGCCAGGAAACATTTTATAGCAAAAGTAGAGCCATAAAATGACATGCTAGACTACTCCATAATTGCAAACAGGGCCATGAATGGATGTGGAATAACCATATGTTAAAATCTTCCTTACTGAAGTATCTCAAAATATGCTTGGATATCTCTATAGCATCAAGTTTACATGGCATAAAAATAACAGCAGAACAGGGACTGAAATCAGCAACATCACGAAGCCTAGTTTGCATGCTTGTTCTAGTCATCAGATTGATCACAAAAATACATGGCATACACCCCTGTAAAGATGGCATGATGTATCACAAAACACATGTAGACATCAACCTCATAGGATGCACGGATCAAACATGGCAAAAATGACCAATGAACATATTCTGTTAACAGACAGCAGACAACATTATATAGCACTCTAGCAACGATGATTCAGGCATCAAGATGAACTCAAATGAACATGGTGCAATGGAACAAAATGTATAACATCTCACAACGAACATTTTGATATATTATGCACGCAAAACGGGGTAGTATGCAGAGAGTTATGGCATGTTGAACAGGGCACCAGAATGCAACTATTAGCAGGACTTAGCCGATTTTTGGAGAAAAAAACACGGGCGCAGGATAACTAAATGTCGCACTGCGCGGGATTTAGGCGGGTTCTCACCAGAGGGCCTAAAGGGCCGGTCGGTGAAGGAGGAGGCCAGGCAGGCCAGGGACGCGGGTCGGGCCGAGGCCCACGCTGGGAGGCCGGGTCATGAGACCGGCGGCGCTTGCATCGTCCTCCCGACGCACGGACGAGGCCGGCGGCACGGAAGGCAACAAGAGCCGGCGGCGGGGCGAGGGATGGCCGGAGAGGTCCGGGATGGGGCAGATCCGGCGGATCCCGGCCGGATCCATCCATTCCCTGTGGCGGCTGCGGCAGGGACGACTCCGGCGAGGAGCTCCAAGGGCGGCAGGGATCTGAAGAGGGGAGAGCTCGTGAGGAAGAGGGAGGAGAGGGAAACGGGGTGGCAGCAGCGCGTTAACCTGGAGCGGCGGCGGTGCGGCAAGGTCCAGCGAGGCGGCGCGGGGTCCGGTGAGGTGGAGGGGAGGAGGTCGAGGCCGGATCGGGCGCTGCCGATCCTTCCTGGCTCGGGGACGAGGGCGAGCGGGCGCTGCAGCGGTGGCTCGGGCCCGCTTAGGCCCGGGGGCGGGCCGCGGTGAAGTGGGGGCACTGGGGAGGCGACGTGGAGGCCTGGGAGTGGCCAGGGGCGCCGGATGGTGGTGGCTGGGCCAATCGGGGTGCACCAAGTGGCGAGAGGAGGCTGGGAGCGCCGTATTTGGAGGGGGAAGGTGGCGGCGTGGCCCCCGAGGTGGGAGGAGGTGACTGCAGGTTGGGTGGCGCGGAAAAAGAGGAGGAGGGGGTAGGGTTGCCCGAAATGGAGATGTGGTGTCCATTTATAGCAGGGATGGCTAGGGTTTGGTTTTTGGGGGGGGGGGTTTGGAGCCCTCCGATCTTGATCGGGCGGTTCTGGATGCGAGGGGGTTAGGCAGGCCTAGGTGGGCTGTGACGAGAGAGTTGGGCTGAGAGGAGAGAAGAGGAAAGCATCCCGGCAATGGTTTTCGGAGACCGAAAACGTCCGACGTTTGACCGGCAACGATGCCGCTATAAGTTTAACGGTTGGGCTAGCAAACGAGCTCCGAATGCGACGAAACTTGACAGGCGCTCTGTCTACACTATAATAAGACCGCATGCCAAGTTTCAACCCATTCCAAGAACATTTTTATGCCACTTAAAAATAATATTTCGGAGGTGTCGCGGGCGCGTGCGAGTGTGTCTGTGCTCAGAACGGACAACGGAGAGAACCGGGAGGACCCGAATGGATGCAAGTTTTGAAAAAATATGCAGATGAAATGCAGATGATTACATGGCAAAATGCAACACGCAAACAAATGACATGGCAACGACGGTGAATAACTGGCGAACACCTGGCGCATCGAATCCGGGGCGTTACATATGGGCTCTAGCATAGTTGATTAAGTCGTGCGAACTCTTACAGTGGTAGACTAGCAGATGTAGGGGAAAGTAGGTGTAACTGTCTACCCGATCGTAAGGTGCTAGCGCTTCTGAAAGACTATGTCTCGGTCATCCATTTCTCAAACACCATGTAGTGCGAGAATCCCAATGGAGGAGATCGAGTCTTGTGGGGAAAAGTGTGCAAACCTCTGCAGAGTGTATAAACTAATCATGGTTAGCCGTGTCCCCGGTTATGGATGTTTTGAGTATCTAGTACTTGGATTATCATGTGAATCTCATCATGTTACTTTAATTTAATTTGTTGGGTTTAATGATGATGCTTAATTGAGATTGAGAGGATGGCTATCTTCTCAATGTTTAACAACCACCATGATAGTTAAATAAAATTCATTCCTTTGCAGTAGAGAAAAATTGGCTTTACGCAAAACTATAACCATAGAGCTTTCCACCAGCCATATATGCATGTAGTATAGCATATTTTTGTTCATTACTCTCTATGTGTTACATTGCCAGCATATTCCATGTGCTGACCTGTTTTCGGGCTGCAAAATTCATATTGCAGACTTCTTAGACGACGAGTAAGGTGCCTTAGTTCGTGGTTCTATACTCAGTGATGTCGTTGGAGTTGATGGACTCACTTATCTTCCAAGGCTTCCGCTGTTATTGTCATTAGATGGCCTTAAGCCATATTTATTCTAATAAGTTCTCTTTTGAGACATTCGATGTAATAAGTGTGTGATTGCTACTCTGTTATCAATCCTTCAAGTATTGTGCGTGTCAGCATTAGTGATCCAGGGATGACACTAAAGCACAGAGATCAGATTGTTTGAGGTCTGGTCGCTACAGTATCCGTCATGGAGGTTCAGTCGCACTGGTCCTTGACCCAATTATTGATGGATTCCACCTTACGCGAGTCCTCATGGATAGTGGCAGCAGCCTGAACCTGCTCTATCAGGATATAGTGCGCAAAATGGGTATCGATCCCTCAAGGATCAAGCCCACAAAAACCACCTTTAAAGGTGTCATACCAGGTGTAGAGGTCTGCTGTAGGGGATCAATCACACTGGAAATGGTCTTCGGATCCCCAGATAATTTTCGAAGCGAAGAGTTGATCTTCGATATCGTCCCCTTCCGCAGTGGCTATCATGCACTACTCGGACGAACCGCATTCGCTTGATTCAATGCGGTGCCACACTACGCCTACCTCAAGCTCAAGATGCCCGGACCACGCGGTGTCATAACGGTCAACAGAAATACGGAACGCTCCCTCCGTACTGAGGAGCACACCGCGGCCCTTGCAGTAGAAGTACAGAGTAGCCTTTTACGCAGAACCTAAATTCGGCAGTAAAACTCCGGGACACCGTAAAGCGAGTTCGAACTACTCTGCAGCAGGACAGTCTAGCTCATCCAGAGCTTGACTAGCAATTCAACCTCCGTCCCAGTCCCAATCAAGCGGTGAAATTTGTACCACGCGTACATAACTACGCACTTAAAATACCATGGGCATGGACGGAGGCATAGCTACACCGTGGTCCATAATGTGGCTCAACCGCCCCTGGATCCGCATACCTTCACTCTTTCTTTTTCTTTCAAATTTTTCTCTTCTCGAGGCTTTTCTGATAACCTGATCATCGGACCCATCATGGGACGGACACACCAAGAAGGCAAGGAGCTTCGACGTACAAGGGAATCCCCAGGTGGTCTCTGCTAATGTTTGTTATACCTGTTTTAAATACCCGCACGCAGCTTGCCCTTGGTCATGACATGTCAAATAACCTTATTTGCTTATCGCATTACTTGTACAAGTACGCCTTGACGTATTAATCAAATTACAAGAAAATAATTTGCGGCTCAATATTTGCAACGTCAGCTTATTACTTGACTTTTTCCTTTTCTTTATATATTCTTATCAATTGCACCCGTACACTCTGGTATGCATTACTTCGCCAGGGGCTTCATCATGCCCCGCAATATGACAATAAAGTATGAACACTTTTACAGTACAGTTCGGCACCCCGAACTTATAGCATTATATGCATCGGCTCCGAATCATGTCTTTGGTCAATAGTTGGGTTGCCCGGCTCCTGTGCTTACTACCTTACGTTCCGCTATATCGGCTAGGGTAGTAAAGGGAGATCTACTGCGATTGTGTCCCGGTTCATTCGGACGAGCACCTCAGTAGAGAAAGCCGAAAACTGACTGTCATGATGCGGCAAGAGCTGGTCAGCTGTTCAAGAGGTTTCAAATCCTTAGAGATTTTGTCCGCCTTATGCAAGCAATCGGTTTTTATCCGATTAGGTGTGTATAGCGCCCCAAGTTCGGCCTTCCGAACACTAGGGGCTACGCCAAAACTTTCATTGTCAAACTATGGCTAAGTGAGGGTGATAAAGTCGTATAGTCCGATTGCCTTGTTCGTTGCAGTAAACACCTCCTTTAAGGACCAAAATGTGGAGAAAAGTGTGTTTATATTTATGCCGAACACCCCCGTACTATCTACGTGGGAACAGAAGCCGGCGACTGGCCAACTCTCAGATTTCATAAACGACCGCATAGGAGGTAAAATTTTAAATTACAGACATTACATTACATAACAGATCTGTTTCATATTACAGGACAGGATAACATGAGTACGTTCATGGGAATATGATATCCTTGGCACATTGCTCCGCCACTAGGCGGGATCCCTCCAGGACAATGTCAAAATACAGTTCGGGTCGGCGGTGCTCCTTTCCCTCAGGCGGCCCCTTGGTCATCAGCTTTGTGGCGTCCATCTTCGCCCAATGCATCTTAGCGCGGGCAAAGGCCATCCGCGCGCCTTCAATACAGACCGACCGCTTGATGGCTTCAAGCCGAGGGCAGGCACTGACAAGTGGAGTCCGAAGTAGCTTCTAGGCATGGCTTCAATAGGCCATAGTCAGATTATCAAATCCTTCATGGCTAGTTCGGCCGCCTTATGTAGCTCGACCATCTGTTTCAGCTGATCGCTAAAGGGCACTAGATGTTCTAGTCCAAGGTATTGCAACCAGAACAGCTTCTTCGTTGAGCTCCCCTCTTCGGCATGATAGAATTCGGCAGCGTCCGACATGCTGCACGGCAGATCCACAAATGCCCCTAGAGAGCTCCGAATCTGGGTAAGTAAAAGGAACCTTTCCTTCACATATCTGCTTTGCATAATCAAAGCCTTACCCGCCGTAATCTTCTTGGCCGCCGAGATTTCCTGGAGGGCGCCCTCGGCTTCGGCTCGGGCATCTTGTCTGCTCTAGCAGGCCATGGCAAGTTCGGACTCTTGATTCTTAAAATCACACTCCAAGGACTCGTACTTCTTGACAGCATCCTGGAGCTCTTATTGAACCTCGTTGACCCAGGCCTCATGCTTTTCGGGTGCGGCCCGCTCCTTGGCCGCCTTGTCCTCAGCCTCGGCCAGCACCTTCTTGAGGGCAGCTACTTCGGTCGTTGCCCCTAATAAAGTTCATGACACTTTAGTCAGCATGAACCATTCCTCCTTCCTAAATATACACACAGGTTACTGCATACCTTGGCTGTACTCCAGCTGCTTCTTCACGAGGTCGAGCTCTTCCTCGGCCCGCTCCAGGTTCTGCTTCAGTCCGGAGACCTCCGTAGTATGAGCAGCAGCAGCTAGCAGTGATGCATTCTTATTCACAAAGACATATTATGTTAGACTCCTACAGAAATTATTTGATCCTCTGTCCGGTTTTTCTTTTCGAACACCGGACAGAGTATCAGGGGCTACTGTCTATACTGTGACATTCTTTTTATAATTATGTTGCTTACCTCAAAGCCTGTTAGAAGGCTTGTGCATGCTTTGGTCAGTCCACTTTTCACGGACTGGATCTTCTCAATCACCGTACCCATAAGGGTACGGTGTTCTTCAACAATGGAAGCGCCTTGCAGCGCTTCCAGCAATCTATCTGGTGCCTCTGGATGGACAGAGGTCACCGGTGGAG
>NC_041385.1:380129286-380140639 GCF_002162155.2 Triticum dicoccoides | reverse complement strand
CGGAGCCACATGGGCCTCCAGAGTTGTATTCGGCTAGGGGCCGAATTGGATACGGCCCCCATCGTGAGTGTCCATAGGGGTTTGCTCCCCCATGTGTTCAGGAACTGCGGTTTCACCCTCCAGCACCACCGGGACGGACTCCTGAGCCTCTCCCTGGCCTGGGATCCTCTGAGGCAACACCTCAGTGTTGTCCACGGCCTTGGGGGAGGAGGCCATCGGAGGGGACCCACTGTCCATCACCGACGGGTCCAGTGATCCCTCCGAAGAGGAGGATAGCTCGATGTTGAACCGAGTCGGACTGCAAATGCGTAAACCAGCACATTAAAACAATAAAATAAAGAGGCCGGATACATGAACTTGTCCGAATACTTACGATTTGGCCAGGGGCTTCTCCCTGGGTTCCCACTCCCAACTGTTGTTGGTGGCTGCTGCGGAGCTGTCCAGAAAGGAAGCTTTCCCCTTCTTGGATGCCTCGGCCTCCACATGTGTGGAGCTCATCATCTTCTTCCTCCCCCCCCCCTGCAGGGGGGAATGGATTTCTTCTTCCTCCTCCTCTTCCTCGTCATCTTTGGCGACGGAGGAGTGATCTTCGGCGTCTTCGGACATTGCGTCTGATGCGCCCTTGTGACGGAGACCATCTCTGGTCCCCTTGGCCTTCTTCTTGGCCTTTCTCTGGCGCCTCATAAGGCGCCGGAAACAGCATCTTCATCAAAAGTGGGGTTTATGGGCCTTCGAGCAGCGGAGCCAGACAGTTAATCCGCTCCGCTATCTCTATCCAGGCCTAAAAAAATCGATAGGTAGGCTTAGATTCCTTCCTCAAATATGCCAGTAAAGGGTATACCTTTAAAACATGAATAACTTACCGGATTAGCCTGGCGAGTTAATCTAAGCCCACGATCCTCGGTCGTGGGCGGTGGTATCTCGCCGGCCTTGGAGAGCACCTTCCAGATATCTTCATGCGTCGTGTCGAAGAGCTCTAGTAGCGTCTGGTGCTTGGCCGGATCGAACTCCCTCAAATAGCAAGTCTGGCATTGGCACGGAAGGATCTAGCGAACGAGCATAACCTGGACCATGTTGACAAGTTTGATTCTCTTGTTTATCATGTTCTGGACACACGTCTGGAGCCCTGTCAGCTCGTCCGAAGAGCCCCAGGCCAGGCCCTTCTCTTGCCAGGAGGTGAGCCGCATCGGGACTCCGGATCAAAATGCGGGGCCACCGCCCAATTGGTGCCGCGCGGCTCGGTGATGTAGAAGCACCCCGATTTCCACCCTTTGACAGTCTCCACAAAGGAGCCTTCGAGCCAGGTGACATTGGGCATCTTGCCCACCATGGCTCCTCCGCACTCTACTTGTTGGCCGCTCACCACCTTTGGCTTCACATTGAAGGTCTTCAGCCATAGGCCGAAGTGAGGTGGGATGCGGAGAAAGGCCTCGCACACGACAATAAATGCCGAGATGTTGAGGATAGAGTTGGGGGCCAAATCCTCGAAGTCTAGCCCGTAGTAAAACATCAGTCCGCGGACAAACAGGTGGAGAGGGAATCCCAACCCGCAGACGAAGTGTGTGAGGAACACAACCCTCTCATGGGGCTCTGGGGTAGGGACGATCTGTCCTTTGGCCGGAAGCCGGTGAGCGATTCCTTTGGCCAAATACCCGGCCTCCCGGAGCTTCTTGATGTCCCTCTTCTCAACGGAGGAGGCCATCCACTTGCCTCCTGCTCCGGATCTGGACATGATTGGAGTGCTCTTTTGGGCGGAGAACGCGATAGCTTGGGCGCTGGAGCTCGAGGATGGGTGTGAAAGAAGATGAATCATTATCCCTTTATAAGGCGGTAAAAGTCATGCGCCTCCCCACTCGCCTTAAAATTCGCCTATTTCCCAAGCGCCATGCAGATGACACGGTTGGGTTACCCATGCCCGTATTGATGAGAATCACGTGATAAGGGGACACGTTCTCTGCTTTGACAAGACGTGCCAATGAAACCGCACCTCTAAATACGGAACGGCAAGCTAAAAAACGGTTCGAATAATGACCAGGCAGTGGCGTGATGTCACGCTACAAAAAGTCATCAGCGGATTGTACTCATGAAATATTATACTCTCTATGGTTGTGTGTGGTACTTATTTTGCAGAGCTGGACATGTTTTCTATGCTCGGAAGGCTATGTTGGAGTATTTAGAGAAGGAACCCGCCTTGGAATGCCGAAGAAAATTTGCACGCCGGACTCATCGTCATTGAAGCCTGGTTCAGGGGCTACTGAGGGAGTCTTGGATTAAGGGGTCCTCGGACAGCCGGACTATATACATGGGCCGGACTGTTGGACTATGAAGATACAAGATAGAATACTTCATCCCGTGTCCGGATGGGACTCTCCTTGGCGTGGAAGGCAAGCTTGGCGATTCGGATACGTAGATTCCTTTCATTGTAACCAACTTTGTACAACCCTAGCCCCCCCCCCCCCGGTGTCTATATAAACCGGAGGGTTTAGACTTCTAGGGTTTAGCCACAACAATCATAACCTCATAGGCTAGACTTCTAGGGTTTAGCCATTATGATCTCGTGGTAGATCAACTCTTGTAATACTCATATTCATCAAGATCAATCAAGCGGGAAGTAGGTTATTACCTCCATAGAGAGGGCCCGAACCTGGGTGAACATTGTGTCCCCCACCTCCTATTACCATTAGCCTTAGACGCACAGTCCGGGACCCCCTACCTGAGATCCGCCGGTTTTGACACCGACGGAGGGGTCGACGGGCGCGGGGATGTCCGGTGGGCAGCGAATTAACGATGAGGATCTCTGGGCATCGATGTTGAAGAAGGCGTCGAGGACGGTGTTGCGGTGCTTTCCCGTTTGCTTGGCTCGGCGTGGATGAATATTACGACGAAGCGGAGCTCGAGGACTCATCGGCAGGGAGTGGAGTGGCCGGTGGCCATGGCTACAGTGAGCGGCGTCTCCAGCTGCGTTCGGTGGTCGCGTGGGAGAGCGAGGGAGAGGAGGGGAGGAAGAACAGAGGAGGTGGGTGCGATCCAGACGCAATGGGGAGCTTATCCCCTCGTCCAGACATCGACAGAAGTAGGAGGTGGCGCAGCGCGTGCGCGCGCACGGCAACCACGCGCCCCTGGCCTCCTGGCGAGAGGTTGGGGGTGACTGGCGCTGCCAGTCGATTGGGCCGTCCTGTTGGCCGCTGGGCTGCATAGGTAAGTCTCTTTTCATTTTTGTTTCTTTTCTATTTTCTGACATTTGTTCTGATTTAGTGAAAATACTAAATCAACTTATTTTATTCTGTAAATTTTTGTAGGGACTAGTGGGACCACTCCAAAGCCCCTCACCAAAATTCAGAAATATTGGACAATTATATATATATATATATATATCCAATGCAAATAATTACTGGATTAATTCCAAATGGCCAAGATAAATATTTATGAGCTCCTAAAAATATTGGTTTGAATTTTAACACTGACCAATATTTTCAGAGAGCAACATGAACATTTTCTTGGACCTTTTTGGAGCAATTTTTATCTGAGTCCTTTCCAGAAATGATTTTTGAGGGTTTCACAAATCCTCATTTCAAATTTAAATGGAATTGAAACATGATGCACACATGACTAGCTAGCCTTGAGCATACCAAAACTAGGGATGCGACAACTCGCCCCCACTTGAGATAATCTCATCCCGAGATTCAGGGGTCGATAGAAAGAAAGCGGGGTACTCCAGTCGAAGACGATCTTCTCGCTCCCAAGTAGCTTCTCTCTCGGAATGATGAGACCACTGAACCTTGAGAAACTTGATGTTCTGTCGTCGGGTGACACGCTCTGCTTGATCAAGAATGCGAACCGGGTACTCTGGGTAGATGAGGTTATCCTGGAGATCAAGCGTTTTGTGGTCCACTCTGCGGATGGGATCCGAGAAGCAACGCCTGAGTTGAGAGACGTGGAAGACACCGTGAACTCGAGAAAGATGTGGGGGTAGTTCCAACTGGTAGGCAACCTCTCCTCATTTAGCGAGAATGCGAAAAGGACCAATGTAACGAGGAGCCAACTTGCCCTTGATACCGAAACAATGGGTACCCTTCAAAGGAGTAACCCGAAGGTAAGCTTTGTTGCCAACTTCATAAGTCATATCCTTATGAGGACGGTCATACTGACTCTTTTGACGAGACTGGGCTGTTTTCAAGTTCTCATGAATGATGCGAACTTGCTCTTCTGCCTCCTGGATCATGTATGGTCCAAAGAATTATCTTTTGCCGGTTTCTGACCAGTTCAAAGGTGTTCGACATCTTCGTCCATACAGAATCTCGAAAGGAGCTTTCTTGAGACTGGATTGATAGCTATTGTTATAAGCAAACTCGGCGAAAGGAAGACATTTCTCCCAATCCATAATGAATGAGATAACACAAGCTCTAAGCATGTCTTCGAGAATTTGATTGACCCTTTCCACCTGACCACTCAACTGAGGGTGGAAAGCGGTACTGAAGGAAAGATGAGTTCCCATGGCAGTTTGGAAACTCTCCTAGAAATGAGAAGTGAAAAGACTACCACGGTCTGAATTGATCTCTACTGGAACACCATGAAGTGACACTATTCGAGAAATATATAAGTCAGCGAGCTGACTAGCAGTGATACTCTCTCGAATAGGTAGGAAGTGCGCCACTTTGGAGAGTCGATCAATGACTATGAATATAGCGTTATTCCCTCTCTTGGTCTTGGAAAAACCGGTGATGAAGTCCATACCAACTTTATCCCATTTCCACTCAGGAATAGCTAAAGGCTGAAGGGTGCCAGCAGGTCTCTGATGCTCTGCCTTAACGCGACGACAAACGTCACAGTTAGCAATGAACTAAGCAATTTCTCTGTTCATCCTAGTCCACCAGAACCTCTGGGTAGGACCTGATACATCTTAGTACTACCGGGATGAATTGTGAGAGGAGATTCATGCGCCTCCTTAAGGATTAGTTGTCGAAGATGCTACTTCTTGGGGACCACCAGTCGGTTTCCAAAGAAAACAACACCTCGATCATCTATAGAGAAACTACCAGCAATACCCTTGGCAATGTTTCTCTTGATCCAGGTAATCTCCGTATCATGCTTCTGAGCTTCTATGATATGATCCACAAGAGTAGGTTTCGCCACCAAGGTAGAAAGAAATCTGTGAGGAGCATGTGAAGGTTAAGCTTACAGAATTCCTCATGGAGAAGTGGTTGGCCCTGCTGCAACATGAGGTTGTTACAATAGGATTTACGGCTTAGAGAATCAGCCATGACATTGGCTTTGCCTGGGGTGTGGGTAATCCCTAGATCATAATCTGAGATCAACTCCAACCAACATCTTTGCCTAAGGTTCAAATCTTGTTGGGTGAAGATATACTTGAGACTCTGGCGATCGGTGTAGATCTCGCAACGTTTACCGAGAAGGTAATGTCGCCAGGTCTTGAGTGCATAGACTATGGCTACAAGCTCTAGATCATCTGTAGGATAATTCTCCTCATGTGGATGCAACTGTCGAGATGCATAGGCAATCACATGACGATCCTGCATAAGAATGCAACCTAGTCCCTGTCGTGTGGCGTCGCAGTAGATAACAAAGTCTTTAGTGAAATCCGATGGCACAAGTATGGGAGCAGAAGTCAAGCGTCTTTTCAGTTCCTGAAAACTGTACTCACACTATAGGACCACTCAAACTTCTTATCTTTCTTGAGAAGTTCCATGTGGGGTTTGGCTACTTTGGAGAATTTCTCAACAAAGCGGCGACAATAACTGGCTAGACCAAGGAAACTCCTAACTTGTTTAACGGTTTCAGGTGGAGTCCAATCAAGAATGGCCTTAACTCTCTCGGGATTGACAGCAATGCCCTTACCAGAGATCACGTGGCCTAGATAGGTCACTTCTGGAAACCAAAATTAACACTTGGAGAACTTGGCATAAAGGCGGTGCTCTCTGAGTTTTTCTAACACAAGTCTAAGATGTTCAGCATGATCTTCCTCGTTCTTCGAGTAAACAAGAATATCATCGAGATAAACCACGACGAATTTATCTAAGTACTCCATGAAGATCGAGTTCATCAAACGGGAGAATGTAGCTGGAGCGTTGGTTAGACCGAAGGACATGGCGGTGTACTCGTACTGGCCATAACGAGTGACAAAGGCCGTCTTGGGGATGTCCCCGTTTCTGTTCTTGATTTGGTGGTAGCCTAACCTCAAATCCATCTTAGAAAAGACTGAGGATCCAGCGAGCTGATCATACAGGTCGTTGATCCTAGGAAGCGAATATTTGTTCTTTATCGTGACCAAATAAATGGCATGATAATCTACAACCATCCGGTCCATACCATCCTTCTTCTTGACGAAGAGGACGGGGCAAGCCCAAGGAGAAGAACTAGGACGGATGAAACCCTTTTGCAAGGACTCATCAAGTTGTTTCTTAAGCTCGGCTAGTTCTAAGGGTGCCATCTTGTAAGGTCTCCAAGATATTGGAGCGGTTCCTGGGATAAGACCTATGATGAACTCTACATCTCTGTCAGGTGGAACACCTGGCAGTTCCTCTGGAAAGACATCCGGAAAATCACGGACTACCGGGATATCTGCAAGGTCTGGGAGAGGGCTGTCATTAAGAGAATAGAGATGATGCTTTGCAACTCTAGTAGAGACAGTGACTATCTTGCCAGATGGGTGTGTGATCTGAACAGACCTGGTGTAACAATCGATCTTGGCATAATGAGCTTTCATCCAGTCCATACCCAAGATTATGTTAATATCTGTAGACTTGAGGGCTATAAGTGATGCAAGGAATACAAGTCTGTCCACAAGGATTTCATTACCATGGCTTACACTAGAAGTTTGACATTTGGATCCAGGAGTTTGAATGACTAGTGGAGAGGGCATATCACAAAATGACATGTTGTGCAAGTTAGCATAACTTTCAGAAATGAAGGAATGAGATGCTCCAGTATCGAACAGAACCGATGATGGATGACAATTGACAAGGAGTGTACCAAGAACGACATCCAGATCATCATGAGCGTCTTTATCTGAGACGTGATGCAGACGTCCATGTTCAGTGCGAGCTGGCTTGGCATTGATCGTCTTTCTTGATGGCTTACCACGAAGAACAGACTTCTCGGGCTGGGGTGGAGCATAACTAGTTTGAGAGCAGTCACGTGCATAGTGTCCTGGCATCCCACATGTGAAGCAAGTTCTTGAAGTTGGACGTGGACCCGCACTGACAAGCGGTCTACCAATAGTCCTGGGTGGAGCATACGACTGAGCTAGGTGAGGTACCACATAAGATGGTCTTGGTGAATATCCGAATGGAAGAGCGGAGTACAGAACCCAAATCTGGCGCTTCTGAGAGCTAGAGCCGGAGGAAGATCCCAAATCTCGGGTGTGCTTACGAGACTCCTCGTAAGTGAGCTAAGCTATCTCCCACGTGTCGAAGCACGACTTAGAGGCATAACCGCATTGAAAGCAATGTCGCAAGTGAGGTAATCTTCACACAACCCATGTAATACATAAGGGCAAGAGATACATAGTTGGCTTACAATCGCCACTTCACACAATTACATGAATAAAGCATTACATCATCCAGATACAATCAAGGTCCGACTACGGAACCAAAATAAAAGAAGAACCACAAATGCGACAAAGGTCCCCGATCGACCCCAACTGGGCTCCACTACTGATCAACTAGAACGGAAACAATACAAAGGACAAGATCTTCATCGAGCTCCTCCTGAGCTTGGTTGCGTCATCTGCACGGACTCAACGGCACCTGCAAGCTGGTTTTGGAAGTATCTGTGAGCCACAGGGACTCAGCAATCTCGCACCCGCGAGATCAAGACTATTTAAGCTTATCGGAAGGATGGAGTAATGAGGTGGAGCTGCAACAAGCGACTAGCATATATGGTGGCTAACATACGCAAATGAGAGCGAGAAGAGAAGGCAAAGCACGGTCGATAAAGGTATGATCAAGAAGTGATCCTGGACTACCTACGTCAAGCATAACTCCAACAACCGTGTTCACTTCCCGGACTCCGCCGGAAAGAGACCATCACGGTTACACACACGGTTGATGTATTTTAATTAAGGTCGACTTCGGGTTTTCTACAACCGGACGTTAACAAATTCCCATCTGCCCATAACCGCGGGCACGGCTTTCGAAAGTTCAAATCCCTGCAGGGGTGTCCCAACTTAGCCCATGACAAGCTCTCACGGTCAACGAAGGAATAGACCTCCACCCGAGACACTCCGATCAGACTCGGTATCCCGGTACAACAAGACATTTCGACAGGGTAAAACTAAACCAGCAACACCGCCCGAATGTGCCGACAAATCCCGATAGGAGCTGCACATATCTCTTTCTCAGGGCACACTCAGATAGGTCAAGCTACGAGTAGAACCAACCCTCAAGTTTCCCCGAGGTGGCCCCGCAGGCTGCCCAGTTCGGACCAACACTCAGAGGAGCACTGGCCCTAACATACGCAAATGAGAGCGAGAAGAGAAGGCAAAGCACGGTCGATAAAGGTATGATCAAGAAGTGATCCTGGACTACCTACGTCAAGCATAACTCCAACAACCGTGTTCACTTCCCGGACTCCGCCGGAAAGAGACCATCACGGTTACACACACGGTTGATGTATTTTAATTAAGGTCGACTTCGGGTTTTCTACAACCGGACGTTAACAAATTCCCATCTGCCCATAACCGCGGGCACGGCTTTCGAAAGTTCAAATCCCTGCAGGGGTGTCCCAACTTAGCCCATGACAAGCTCTCACGGTCAACGAAGGAATAGACCTCCACCCGAGACACTCCGATCAGACTCGGTATCCCGGTACAACAAGACATTTCGACAGGGTAAAACTAAACCAGCAACACCGCCCGAATGTGCCGACAAATCCCGATAGGAGCTGCACATATCTCTTTCTCAGGGCACACTCAGATAGGTCAAGCTACGAGTAGAACCAACCCTCAAGTTTCCCCGAGGTGGCCCCGCAGGCTGCCCAGTTCGGACCAACACTCAGAGGAGCACTGGCCCGGGGGGGTAAAATAATGATGACCCTTGAGTCCGCGAAACCCAAGGGAAAAAGAGGCTAGGTGGCGAATGGTAAAACCAATGTTGGGCATCGCTGGAAGAGCTGTACTTAAGGCGAACTGTCAAGGGGTTCCCATTATAGCCCAACCGCGTAAGGGACGCAAAATCCGGGAACATAACACCGATATGACGGAAACTAGGGCGGCAAGAGTGGAACAAAACACCAGGCATAAGGCCGAGCCTTCCACCCTTTACCAAGTATATAGATGCATTAATTAAATAAGATATATTGTGATATCCCAAACAAGTAAACAAATGTTCCAACAAGGAACAACATCTCCATGTTCCAACAAGGAACAAACTTCGATCTTCACCTGCAACTAACAACGCTATAAGAGGGGCTGAGCAAAGCGGTAACATAGCCAATCAACGGTTTGCTAGGACATTGGTGGGTTAGAGGCTGAACATGGCAATTTGGGTGGCTGACAAGCAAGTGGTAGGCATCGTAGCATTGGCATGGCAAAAGAGCGAGCAAACTAGCATAGCAAAGATAGTAGTGATTTCGAGGGTATGATCATCTTGCCTGCACAGTTGTCAGAGTTGACTGGATCCTCACAAGCGAACTCAACGGGCTCCTCGGTAGCGAACTCGTCTCCCGGCTCTACCCAACAAGACAAACAAGCAACAAGGATACAATCAACCACGGGCAAGACCAAGCAATATGATGAAATGACGATATGCTATGCGGGATGCGATGCGGGATGCAAAATGCAAGATATGACAGGAAATGCATGAACCTGGCATCAACTTGGAAAACCAAGTGTGCCACTGGATAGAGGGGATGAAATCGCTTGAAAACGATATAAAGATCATAGGAATCGGAGCTACGGTTTAGAAATGGCAAGCGTTTTAAGATATGACACCGGTATGCGATTTGCAGCAAGTAGGCATCTAAATGCAACGAAATGAACATGCTACAGCCACCAAACATGAAAACAAAATACATGGAAGTGATGTACACAAGATGGTTGACAAAACACTAGCACTGAGCCATAGGCAAATTCATCCATTAAGAGGTTCAAACAAGCATGGCTAAAACGCAAATGCAAAACAGATTCCAGACTTAGTGAAATTAACACTAGTCTGAAATTTCAGATCACGATGCTCTCTTCGGAGCAGCAAAACAACATGATAGAAAACCTGAACATGACAAGTAAGAACATGGCATGGAGCTACTCAACAAGCTTAACAAAACACCCAAAGTGACCTGGGGCCAAAAGGGTTCACAAAATACTCTACCGAGCTCACGAACATAGCTCGAACACAATCAGTTTTCAGACTTAGTGAAAACTGAGACATGCTGAAATATAACTCACGAAGGCATGTAAACGAGCTCGATGCACTCACTTGGGTGCAAGTCATGGCAAGGAAAGCATATAACCAGCAAGAGGGCACAAAGTGCTAGCTACACATGTCAAGAACAAAGGCATAGCATGAATGGAACAGTAACGGTAGCATCGGCAAAATCGCAAACAAGTTGACGATCTGCCCAGATTAACAACGAAGCAAAAGTTGAGCTCGATTGAGTCAACCTAGAGCACTCCACATATGTAAACAAAGACACGGATGGAAAGAGCATAACATAAATATCAAAACTCCCTTACTGATCATCCTCAAAAGAGGCACGGATCACTAGGAAACAAGCTGGACATATAGCATCATGAACTAAAATATCCCAGACTTAGTGAAAATCACTAAGTCCCTGAAATCTGCAATCTCAGGTACCTCTCTTCGCAAGCTTGCACAAGACAACACACACATCCTAAAAATGCATGGGTGGCACCTCTGGAAAGAAGACAAAATGCTTCACAATTCATCCCGAAGGGGCACAGGCATATCATGCACGAATTAAACATGGCAAAAATGACAAAAGTGCATGATGAACTAACGGATCTGCAATTTAACTCACGAAGCCTCTTTCTAACAGAATTTTGGGCATCAAGATGACCTCAAATGCAAATGATGCAATGGAATGAAATGATGTACATGTCGAGGTGAAGATTTTGATATATCATACGCCCAAAACAAAGCTACGGTTGCAAAGATACAAGCAGTCAAAGATAGCACGAAAATTAGGGTTTCGGGGAAGAGAGGTCAACCCAGATCTAGATCCAGCCGCACTGTAGCAGTGGCGCGACTCCCGAGGTTCACCGGCCCGACTTGGAGCTCGCCGGCATCGGACTTGGCGCGGAGGAGGGGCTCGCCGGCCGGGAGGGAGAGGGCGGCGGGGTCGGTGAGTCGCCGGCGGGGAGGCGCGGACGGCGGCG
>NC_041385.1:380121773-380129276 GCF_002162155.2 Triticum dicoccoides | reverse complement strand
ATGTGGGCCTCGCCCACGTGGCGGCGCGGGACTCGCTGCGGCGGCGGGGCGGACGTTGTCCGGTCGGATCCGGACACGTCCGTCGGTGGCGGGGTTGATCTGTTTTTTTTTTAACTAGGGTTTCGCACGGGGGAAGAAGAGATCCGAAAGGAGGGGGTATTAATAGGCATAGAGGGAGCTAGGAGAGTCCAAATGAGGTGCGGTTTTCGCCCACACGATCGTGATCGAACGCTCTAGGACATGGAGCAGAGTTTGGTGGGTTTTGGGCCAAATTTGGAGGGTGTTGGGCTGCAACACACACGAGGCCTTCTCGGTCCCTCGGTTAACCGTTGGAGTATCAAACGAAGTCCAAATGGTACGAAACTTGACAGGCGGTCTACCGGTAGTAAACCAAGGCCGCATGACAAGTCTCGGTCCAATCCGGAAATGTTTAATCCCCACACAAGAAAGAAAGGTAGAAATGACCACCGGAGGAGAACGAAGCGCCGGATTGCAAAACGGACAACGGGGAAAATGCTCGGATGCATGAGACGAACATCTATGCAAATGCAATGCACGTGATGCAAGGATGAAAGCAACAAATAAAACAAATCACATGACGAAACTCGGAATAGCTGGAAGGCATCTGAAACTCCGGTCTTGGGGCGTCACAACACTCCACCACTACGAGAGGATCTCGTCCCGAGATCTAGAATGGCACCGGAGGGACAACGGAAGAGAAAGAGAGGAGAGGTAAAACTAAGTTGCTTCTCTGACAAACGAGTGAAACCAAAGAACCTTGCGAGGTTGAACTAATTGGAAGAAATGAAACAACGGAGGAGAACAAAGTTCACAACACTCCGTTAAGAAAGAGTAAAAGAAGGAACCGATCCGGGTAGCACTCCGGTTGAGAAGGGATGCAAGACTTGATAAAATGAGAGAACTTGAGGAAAAAGGGACACAACACTCCGGTTAAATGGATAAGTCAAGAAAAGAACATGATCCTGACAAAACAAGAAGATGGGTTGCAGAGAGGAGCATCACAATGCCTCCGGAATAGGAATGGAATGAACGAAGTGAAACAAGATCTTGAGAGAGCACGATAACAACAAATGCTAGAACGGAGTTGTTGGAAAACCAACAACGAAAAGATAAGCTTGCTATGGTCTTGTGGAGTACATCTCAAATAATGAGGTGACAACCTGCCACTTACGAAAAACAAGATTGGATTGATATGAACAAGAAGACGAGAAACTTATTTCACCGGGAGGATAAATGAAGAAACTTGGATCATTTATAAGCACCATAATAACAACCATCCTTAGGGAAGGCTTAAGGTGAAATATAATCCAAGATAACTCCAGTGACGAGATTAATGGATTTAAACTACCTCATTCTTGATAATTTGTGAATCATGAAACACGAAGGGAACATTATCAAGAATAACATAATACCACCTCAAAAGATAAGGTAGAAAGAATTGCACTTCGAAATGCAAGATGAAGAACTCCGGTAATAAAAGGATGATAAAAAGAAAGAGAAGTTGAAAACACAAGGTGAAGCCTTGCGATGATTTAGATGGACCTCCGTGATAATTAGAGCTTGGAACTCCGGGAAAAAGAGAAGATGAAACAAATGAAACCGAGAATTTTAAGGGCCTCCGGAATAAAGAATTAATCACTTGGATGAACAAGAATAAGAATTATGTTATGCTTATCCTTCACCAATTAAATTAATGACAAGCAACGGATTTGGCATACTACTTATTCTCGTAGAAAGGATTAAAAGAGATATATCAAAACTTGAGAAGGTCTTCAACGAACCACCGGTAGGATTGGAACAACAAATGAATTGATATGATGAACAAGGAAGAGAGATCTTGAAAGAACCACCGTAAGAATTGAAATTGAACGTAGCAAATGCACAAATCACCGGGAAGAATTGCAAAATGAATGAAGATCCTTTAGGGTATTTAGATACATGAGACGAAGAGAGCACGAGCCGATTAAAGACCACTTGAACAAGGCACCGGTAAGATCGGAGAATGATAACTGCAAACTGAGAATGAATAAATCTGAATTGATGGACTCCGGATGACAAACTGAGAAGACTCTTGAATATCTCCTGATGGGTGAAAAAAAGATTCTCACAATCGAAAACAATTATGAGAGGATGGCAACAAGCTAGCACCATGAATCTTGAAAAGAATAGAGCAAGATTAAAGAGAAACTCTTCTTCGGTCTTCAAATGATGAGAATGACAACGCGAAACACCACCAAGAATTATTGAGGCACACCGGAAGAATCAAAAGCGAAGAGGTTGAGCCAACGATGAAAATAATTGTGAAAGATCTAGGAGATGGCATTTGACTGATGATAACTCATTCTTACGTCAAACTTCGAAAAGAATTTTAAGGACATCTCCGGGAGAATTAGAAGAGTCAGGTAAGATCCTGGGAAAAGACCTGTGGGTTAGGGCCCACTCAAAAGAAAACACTGTTGAACGATTTAAAAGAGAGATTGCACCGGTTGAGTTAAATGGCTTGAATGAGGGAACATCCTCGAAAGAACTTGAACGAAAGTAGAGTGGAAACACGAACCTTCGAGATATCTTGAGCACTCCGGAACAATAGAATAGCGAGAAATGAATAAATATGAGGAGCACCGTCAAGAGATGGTATTTGAGACGAGAAAAAGGGGATATAATCGACAAGTCTTGACTTGAATCCACCGGAGAAGAGAAAGGAATGAGGAATGACGAACTTGAAGCTCCATTAGAATCTTCATGAGAATCACCGGATAAGAATATTGACGGGAAAAGAATGGAGAGATTTCCACCAATAAAATGGATACTTGAATAAGAATCTGGGTCCTTGGAGAAAAACAAAGGGAGGGAGGGTGGGAAAAAACAAAGGCAACTTGGAGATGGATGACACAAACAACGTTGAGAAGAACTGAGAGGTGGTCTTGCGAATGTTGAAATGATCGGAACCACTTGGAGAGAAGCACACCGGTTAAAAAGGATTGACATGACAATCTCGATTGTCGAGAAGGATTGGTATTCACATCGGAGTATGAGAACACCATTTCGGAAAGGTATGGAATCAACACTTGACATTGAAGCAACTCGAATACCACAACTCAAAACAAAAACAAAGGACTGGCTTGCAGAATAAGCCGGAACAAACATATGATAGAGATTTCGTCCGAAGTTTTCGTGGTGGGGCCTACACGGGCTCGAGTGTACAGCACCATCATGTACAAGGCAGTGCACATGACATACAAAGTGTCCCCGAGTCGGCATAGCCAAGGACTCTTTAAGACACAACGAGACCACTGTAAAAACGACCGTGGAAAGGCGGACCACTAGACGTCGAACCCCAATTTCATATCATACATCTGTCGAAAAGATATCCTAAGAGCTACTTGAATTCCCACCTATGAAACTCCCGAAATTTTCAGGTTATGCAATCAGGTGTTGGGGATACAGGGGAAGCATAATATCTCACCCAAACTAGCAAATCCTACATCCAGCTGTATCCATCCTTCAACACATAACCAAGAAACCTTCGGAAATCATCTACCTCAACCTTCGAAAATCATCCGTTATACAAGTCATGGCAATACTCCCGTACTCACCTCAGTACTGGGTTATCGGGGTTATCTCACCAACAACTGCATAAAAGAGATTTTCGATGTCGGCGAACATATCTCAAGTATACCAGAATTGCAACGATAAAATTGTGACGACAACACCTCGGAGCTCAACTCCCCGGGACACTGCCACAACCCCTAAAGACAGGAGGCACCAAGAACAATGTTCTCGTCACAAAACCATCGGAACAAAACCAAAATACTCGCGTGATCCTAAAAAAAATTTAGTGAAATTTGAGAAGAGAAGAGTCAAAACTCTACGTCAGGATGCCTTACCAGAGCGATGAAGAGACTGGGGAGTAAAAGAATTCCTAAGCTCTCCGATTTTTAGTTCCTAAGGACTCAAAACATTTTTCTAGACACAACTCGGCTGCTAAAAACGATCAAGCAATGGGGGCTCCTAAGGTCGGGGAAGGCTCTGATTACCAACTTGAAACGCCCTCGATGCGGCTATATCTCCCACGTGTCGAAGCACGACTTAGAGGCATAACCGCATTGAAAGCAATGTCGCAAGTGAGGTAATCTTCACACAACCCATGTAATACATAAGGGCAAGAGATACATAGTTGGCTTACAATCGCCACTTCACACAATTACATGAATAAAGCATTACATCATCCAGATACAATCAAGGTCCGACTACGGAACCAAAATAAAAGAAGAACCACAAATGCGACAAAGGTCCCCGATCGACCCCAACTGGGCTCCACTACTGATCAACTAGAACGGAAACAATACAAAGGACAAGATCTTCATCGAGCTCCTCCTGAGCTTGGTTGCGTCATCTGCACGGACTCAACGGCACCTGCAAGCTGGTTTTGGAAGTATCTGTGAGCCACAGGGACTCAGCAATCTCGCACCCGCGAGATCAAGACTATTTAAGCTTATCGGAAGGATGGAGTAATGAGGTGGAGCTGCAACAAGCGACTAGCATATATGGTGGCTAACATACGCAAATGAGAGCGAGAAGAGAAGGCAAAGCACGGTCGATAAAGGTATGATCAAGAAGTGATCCTGGACTACCTACGTCAAGCATAACTCCAACAACCGTGTTCACTTCCCGGACTCCGCCGGAAAGAGACCATCACGGTTACACACACGGTTGATGTATTTTAATTAAGGTCGACTTCGGGTTTTCTACAACCGGACGTTAACAAATTCCCATCTGCCCATAACCGCGGGCACGGCTTTCGAAAGTTCAAATCCCTGCAGGGGTGTCCCAACTTAGCCCATGACAAGCTCTCACGGTCAACGAAGGAATAGACCTCCACCCGAGACACTCCGATCAGACTCGGTATCCCGGTACAACAAGACATTTCGACAGGGTAAAACTAAACCAGCAACACCGCCCGAATGTGCCGACAAATCCCGATAGGAGCTGCACATATCTCTTTCTCAGGGCACACTCAGATAGGTCAAGCTACGAGTAGAACCAACCCTCAAGTTTCCCCGAGGTGGCCCCGCAGGCTACCCAGTTCGGACCAACACTCAGAGGAGCACTGGCCCGGGGGGGTAAAATAATGATGACCCTTGAGTCCGCGAAACCCAAGGGAAAAAGAGGCTAGGTGGCGAATGGTAAAACCAATGTTGGGCATTGCTGGAAGAGCTTTACTTAAGGCGAACTGTCAAGGGGTTCCCATTATAGCCCAACCGCGTAAGGGACGCAAAATCCGGGAGCATAACACCGATATGACGGAAACTAGGGCGGCAAGAGTGGAACAAAACACCAGGCATAAGGCCGAGCCTTCCACCCTTTACCAAGTATATAGATGCATTAATTAAATAAGATATATTGTGATATCCCAAACAAGTAAACAAATGCTCCAACAAGGAACAACATCTCCATGTTCCAACAAGGAACAAACTTCGATCTTCACCTGCAACTAACAACGCTATAAGAGGGGCTGAGCAAAGCGGTAACATAGCCAATCAACGGTTTGCTAGGACATTGGTGGGTTAGAGGCTGAACATGGCAATTTGGGTGGCTGACAAGCAAGTGGTAGGCATCGTAGCATTGGCATGGCAAAAGAGCGAGCAAACTAGCATAGCAAAGATAGTAGTGATTTCGAGGGTATGATCATCTTGCCTACACAGTTGTCAGAGTTGACTGGATCCTCACAAGCGAACTCAACGGGCTCCTCGGTAGCGAACTCGTCTCCCGGCTCTACCCAACAAGACAAACAAGCAACAAGGATACAATCAACCACGGGCAAGACCAAGCAATATGATGAAATGACGATATGCTATGCGGGATGCGATGCGGGATGCAAAATGCAAGATATGACAGGAAATGCATGAACCTGGCATCAACTTGGAAAACCAAGTGTGCCACTGGATAGAGGGGATGAAATCTCTTGAAAACGATATAAAGATCATAGGAATCGGAGCTACGGTTTAGAAATGGCAAGCGTTTTAAGATATGACACCGGTATGCGATTTGCAGCAAGTAGGCATCTAAATGCAACGAAATGAACATGCTACAGCCACCAAACATGAAAACAAAATACATGGAAGTGATGTACACAAGATGGTTGACAAAACACTAGCACTGAGCCATAGGCAAATTCATCCATTAAGAGGTTCAAACAAGCATGGCTAAAACGCAAATGCAAAACAGATTCCAGACTTAGTGAAATTAACACTAGTCTGAAATTTCAGATCACGATGCTCTCTTCGGAGCAGCAAAACAACATGATAGAAAACCTGAACATGACAAGTAAGAACATGGCATGGAGCTACTCAACAAGCTTAACAAAACACCCAAAGTGACCTGGGGCCAAAAGGGTTCACAAAATACTCTACCGAGCTCACGAACATAGCTCGAACACAATCAGTTTTCAGACTTAGTGAAAACTGAGACATGCTGAAATATAACTCACGAAGGCATGTAAACGAGCTCGATGCACTCACTACGGTGCAAGTCATGGCAAGGAAAGCATATAACCAGCAAGAGGGCACAAAGTACTAGCTACACATGGCAAGAACAAAGGCATAGCATGAATGGAACACTAACGGTAGCATCGGCAAAATCGCAAACAAGTTGACGATCTGCCCAGATTAACAACGAAGCAAAAGTTGAGCTCGATTGAGTCAACCTAGAGCACTCCACATATGTAAACAAAGACACGGATGGAAAGAGCATAACATAAATATCAAAACTCCCTTACTGATCATCCTCAAAAGAGGCACGGATCACTAGGAAACAAGCTGGACATATAGCATCATGAACTAAAATATCCCAGACTTAGTGAAAATCACTAAGTCCCTGAAATCTGCAATCTCAGGTACCTCTCTTCGCAAGCTTGCACAAGACAACACACACATCCTAAAAATGCATGGGTGGCACCTCTCGAAAGAAGACAAAATGCTTCACAATTCATTCCAAAGGGGCACAGGCATATCATGCACGAATTAAACATGGCAAAAATGACAAAAGTGCATGATGAACTAACGGATCTGCAATTTAACTCACGAAGCCTCCTTCTAACAGCATTTTGGGCATCAAGATGACCTCAAATGCAAATGATGCAATGGAATGAAATGATGTACATGTCGAGACGAAGATTTTGATATATCATACACCCAAAACGAAGCTACGGTTGCAAAGATACAAGCAGTCAAAGATAGCACGAAAATTAGGGTTTCGGGGAAGAGAGGTCAACCCAGATCTAGATCCAGCCGCACTGTAGCAGTGGCGCGACTCCCGAGGTTCACCGGCCCGACTTGGAGCTCGCCGGCGTCGGACTTGGCGCAGAGGAGGGGCTCGCCGGCCGGGAGGGAGAGGGCGGCGGGGTCGGTGAGTCGCCGGCGGGGAGGCGCGGACGGCGGCGGGGTCGGCCGGCGTCGGGGATGCCGCGGAACGGCGCGGCGG
>NC_041385.1:380115344-380121062 GCF_002162155.2 Triticum dicoccoides | reverse complement strand
CTCGGGCTCCCGGGCCTCGGCGACGGCGATGTGGGCCTCGCCCACGTGGCGGCGCGGGACTCGCTGCGGCGGCGGGGCGGACGTTGTCCGGTTGGATCCGGACACGTCCGTCGGTGGCGGGGTTGATCTGTTTTTTTTTTAACTAGGGTTTCGGACGGGGGAAGAAGAGATCCGAAAGGAGGGGGTATTAATAGGCATAGAGGGAGCTAGGAGAGTCCAAATGAGGTGCGGTTTTCGCCCACACGATCGTGATCGAACGCTTTAGGACATGGAGCAGAGTTTGGTGGGTTTTGGGCCAAATTTGGAGGGTGTTGGGCTGCAACACACACGAGGCCTTCTCGGCCCCTCGGTTAACCGTTGTAGTATCAAACGAAGTCCAAATGGTACGAAACTTGACAGGCGGTCTACCGGTAGTAAACCAAGGCCGCATGACAAGTCTCGGTCCAATCCGGAAATGTTTAATCCCCACACAAGAAAGAAAGGTAGAAATGACCACCGGAGGAGAACGAAGCGCCGGATTGCAAAACGGACAACGGGGAAAATGCTCGGATGCATGAGACGAACATGTATGCAAATGCAATGCACGTGATGCAAGGATGAAAGCAACAAATAAAACAAATCACACGACGAAACTCGGAATAGCGGGAAGGCATCTGAAACTCCGGTCTTGGGGCGTCACACTAGTAACATGCATATGTTACTAGTCTATGTTACTATCTCTATAGTGCATAATATCATAGATTAATATCATAGGTGGTCTCATTTATTGCCATGCATAACACATAGTAGTATCACATTTATTATGTTACGGTATCTACCTATGTTACTATAATCATCTCTTTCTTCTTTAATTGTCTGCCACATAAGCATATTTGCGAGTCCCAAATGCATGATACTACTTATGTTACCCCACTATGGCCAGCCTAAGGCTGGTCATAGTGGGGAATAACTTAGACTAGTAATAAGCATATGTTATTAGACTATGTTACTACCTCTATAGTGCATAGTATCATAGATTAGTATCATAGATGGTCTCATTTATTGACATGCATGACACATAGTAGTATCACATTTATTATGTTACGGTATCTACCTATGTTACTATAACCATCTCTCTCTTCTTTAATTGCTTGCCACATAAGCATGTTTGCGAGTCCAAGTGCATGATACTACTTATGTTACTCCCACTATGGCCAGTCTAAGCATGTTTGCGAGTCCCAAGTGCATGATACTACTTATGTTACCTTCACTATGGCCACCTTAGCCAACAGGAGTAACATGAACTTTACTGGTCCAGAAGTTCAGGCTAGGACCACTAAGGGAGCAACACTGAAACCAATTCTGAGCATCTCAAACATCCAGCGGAATCAAATGAAAAACGTATCATTATTCATGACAAGAACATGGTACAGAGTCTCAGTTTTGCAAATAATGCAACACACAGCTCAAAATGCTGATAGAGATATACTCGTGAGGACTTGGCATCACTCCCAAGTCAGGAGAGGCAGGTAACAGATACAAGAATAAATTACTCTTTTGTGTGTACATGAGAGCTCCAACATAAAATGGCGATGCTCTTCTAGACCACTGGTATCACCAAGGGCAGTTCCCATCAATGGCGGCTCGGCAAAAAAGAATGAGCGCACATTGAGGGAATGAATGAATGGATGGATATCTAACGTAAACCTATAATGTACATGGCTAGAGTGTATCCACTTCAATTAATTCTCAGTCGATCGTATACTTGTGTGCGGAGTAGCAAGAGAAGAACGGTTTCTGCTGTTTTACCCAATGATATCTGATTTGTATGGCTAGAGTGTATCCACTTCAGTTAATTCTCAGTCGATCGTATACTTGTGTGCGGAGTAGCAAGAGTAGACGGGTTTCTGCTGTTTTACCCAGTGATATCTGATTTGGCCGCACGTCGTGAGCATCTACTCCTCTTCGAGAGGCAGCAAGCACAGCCTTCAAGGAGCTCAAGGTCCTCATCACAGGTCAGGATAGAAGCTAGCTCTGGATTTTCCAGCAACATCTTGGAGGTCAGAAAACCAGCAATAGTCCATGTCTGATATGACCGTGACTGCTTCCCAATGAATCTTCCAGACCGGGTGTCGTAGTATTCTGGCCACTTGTCAGCTGAGAGCTTCTCCTCGGCCACTGCAATGGCCCTACGGGCCAACTCTGGTCTTCCCATTTTGATGGAGGCCAGTGTAAACTATAAGCAGCAACAATGGTTGGTCACTGATAATTTATAAGCATATAAGGGTACAAGAATTTTGGAGAAGTGCATTGATATATACATACCTGCCACAGTAGGGTTGGCCAAGATCCACCATTATGATATGACCATGGGCTGCACGTGCACAACATAGTTAGATGTCAAATAACTGTGGTGTTATGTTTAGAGAGGAGATGTTAAGTCTCCGAAAATAGAATAGGACACACCATAAAGATATGCTGCCACCAAAAGAAAGAGAAACACAGAATAAAATATCAGTTTTATCAGTGCGATGACTCACGTGTTCTTAGGGTCACTGCCTGTAATAATGCGCCATTCATCATATTCCATTGCAGGGTAACAGATCTTGACGGGCATATTTGCTACGAGATCATCCCATTTCTCTTCAATAAGGCTAAGTATTCCCTCGGCTTGTGTTGGAGTAGTTAGAGATGAAGATATGGCCCAAAGGTTGCCAAGTGAGAAGAACCTAAAATCCATGTGAGCTGGCTGCAGATTTCCAATAAGATAACCCCCTTTCTCAGGAATCCAATCAACAAGCCAGGAAGGGATTTGCTCGGGATAAATGTTAAATTTGTTAGTTGCATCATGTGAGTATTCTTCTGTCTTGTATCTGTAGATCTCGTTTATCTTATTCATATCGACCCAGTAGTACTCCCTAATGTGAAAAGACAATGCACTGAGCCTGTTGTTGATGGCTCGGAGGAGGTGTTTTGAGCCCTCGTTCATAACAATCATTTCCCTTGAGCATCTCAGAGCAGAATAGAACAAAGCCTGAAAACAGGCCAAGCCTCATAAGTAAAGGGATTCTCTCTACTAACGACATGTTAGATAATACAGGTTTAAAGTAGCAACATCATGTTCTTTCAAAATAGTATTGCATTCAGTAACACATTAGTTGCTTCATTGCAACAGGCTAAAAGTCACAAGTCATTCTACCATTTAAGAACAGCATCAGTACCTACATGCAGACTTAGACTATTGAGATAATACAGTTGTTCAGGGAAGACCACACTGCAGAATTGAGTCTAAATTTCAGCTTACTTGAATCTCAAGAGGATGCCCGTGTATCCCCATCCTCCTGTCTATCATGCATGATCCGTCTGTGACCAGTAAAGTGGGGAACATGTCAAACCCATCAGACAAACACAAACTCAAGATCAGCTTAATCCCGGTTTGCACATCCACTCTTTCTTGCAATGAATAGTCTCCTGTAATCTTGCAGTATGCTCTCAGTAAGATAATCCACCAAAGTCCTACAAATGGTTAGGTTAGATTAGATTAAAGCTGCAGGACAGACATTTTCACAATTGTTACAGATTAATATAAGTATGGCTGCATGAAAGAGAGGGGGGTCGATATACCAGAATCAACTGGAGCTACACGGCCAATAGCTGATTCACCAAAGTCAGGATCCAGAATCTCCTCAAATGCTTCATTGTTTTCATCAAGTGGAACGGTCCTAATCTTAAAACTAGCTGGCATCAAGCCTTGCCCAGGGCTGTAACAGTCAACAGTTTTCTCCCAGCTCTGACCATCAGATAAATGAGGTACATCACTGAATAAAGATTCAAATTGATTCAAGTGCTAGATAAGAAGCTTCTGTTTACAGACATTAACTAGTAAGCCATTTTATTAAGTTTTCAGGGAAATTGTGACAAAAGATTTAAGTTATCATATTTTTGCCATCTGATCTAGCTTTCAGAAACTTCTACAAGCATATTTGGTTACATCACTGGTGGTATTGCTCACAGATACCTAGAATAGGTTGAATTCGGCAGTAGACGTCTTTATAAGTTATGATATTGAGATTTGGCAAAGGATTTCCAAAGCATAATCCATCTGATAAATCACTCAACCGTAAACAGGATACCGCATATGGTTCATGTTGATAACTGCTGCCAATAAGTTTCCAAAATCTCTTCGAAGACAATATGTACGGAAGAGACATGTTAGCCGTCAAAAGGTAAATCTTATCTTTGTCTCGTCCACAGAATACAAGCCCGTACAGAACAAGAATTCATCACAAATCTACAAAACCACATGCTGCAAGCGAACTCGTTACAGAGGGAGAGGGTAATTACGATCCTTAAAGCCAGTAAAAATCTCATATATATACACCCTGCATACGAATTCGCTGATCTCTTATCCCAATTAGCACACACCGTGCACGCAAATAATACTAGTCACAGCGCTCTAATTATTTCGAATAAAAAAAATAGCTCAACGAAATGATCCGGATCCGGATCCCAATATGCACAGACGCTCACCTGCAGCTGCAGGGTGTGGAGGAGGAAATTGCGGACGATCTCGGTCTCCCCGCGCATGAGGAAGGCAAGAGCGGAGGGCACAAAGTCCCTGATGAAGACCTGATCGTAGTTAAGCATCTCCGTACACTCCGGGTCCTCCGCCGCCACCGTGCCGACCGGCTCGCCGCAGTAGCTCACCACAGCCCTCCTCAATAGCCTCCATGCCTCCCTATCCGTCTCCGTCTCCTCTCTCACCGGTGAAGCAGACGCCGGACGTTCATCAGCCGGCGGCGCCGGGTCCTCCACAGGCGGGGACTCCGGAGGGAAGGAGCCCGGGAAGAGCACGCAGTCGAAGAAGGGGAGGTTGCCAGCGACGGCGGAACGGGGATCGGACGTTACGGGGGTGGGGGTGGGGGTGGTGCTCGGGTCGGACTGCGAGGTATGCGACGCCGCCGACACGAGGAACGGGAGGCGTCGGCCGTGGTGGTGGTGTTGCGGGTGGGGGCATCTTGGGAAGAGCCGGATCGCAGAGGCCTTCGCGGCCGCGGCTGAGGCGGAGGTGAGGAGGCGCTGGCGGCATGGCCTCACGGCGGCGGCGAGCCCCATCGTGGTTTGACCATTCATATGGTAGCTCCGGCGAAAAGTCACACGCGAGATGCTGGGGACTACGCGTAAAAGGGATAGCACAAGAGTGAGAAAGCTTTTCCAAATATGTGGTCGGTCAGGGGCTGATTGGAAAACTGCAGCGTTCCGTGCCGTTTGGTTTTTGGTGTGGGTGGGGGGTAGCGTAAATGGAAGGGCGGAGGTGACCTTTATAGACTGAGAAGGGCTGGACCCACCCGATTTTAAAGTGCACGCTTTAAACGATTGTTTTTCCTCCGTCTCTCCTTTTGGCCTTTTGGATGAGGTTCTTTTCTTTGGACACCCTGAGGGTTTTTTTTTTCTAATTTTTGTTGCATCTTGCTTATATATACACAAACCCCATTGTCATTCATTAATTACCTACTTCCTCCAATTTGAAGTAAAATCATGTCAAGTATTTTTTTAACAGAGGCACATGAGTCCAGTCATTCCTCAATTGATGGTCGTATAATCACATCATTAACGAAAATCATCTCAATTCTTGATTCATGCCCGAACATGAGGCTTCTCAGCTCGTTCTGAACGATGGTCATTCGATCTGTGGGTCCAGTTTGAGGTGGCGTGATCCTGGCCATTCGGTTGCTCCGG
>NC_041385.1:380080211-380115079 GCF_002162155.2 Triticum dicoccoides | reverse complement strand
TCGATGTGGCAGGCGTCATTCGTCGTCAGGTACGCACCATGGCCCGTGGGGTGAGCTACCCGTCTGTGATTCATCCGGGCGGCCCAACACTATTTGGCGGCGTGGGTGGTAGTGGTTGGCCTCCCTTATCTTGCGTTGTCGCCTGCCTCTTCTCCTCTCCTCTGCCTTTCATTTCTTTTGTTTCATTTCGTCTCGGCTCCACTTCCTGCTCTACATCGTCCTACTTGCTGGCCCGCTGCAGGTCGGTTAAGGTGGCTCTCCTCCCGCTTATTTCCCCTTTTATGTGTTCGATTTGTGGTGCCTAACCGGTTTTGGATCTTGTGTGTCCATTGCTTGCAGATTCGTTCTTCTCCTTGTCGTTGGGCCTGGATCGGTTGCATCGTTCGTCGATCTGTGGCTAGGTCTTTCTTCTGGCCTAATTTTTTGTCATTTGCTTGACCCGATGTAGCTTCTGACATTTTTGTGGCATGTGTCGTTCTTTGTAGCTGCTCCTGCTTGATCTCTTCGCCTGTTCGTCGTTGGTCTGTGCTGGTCTGCGCATATTGCTCCAGGGATCTGTAGGTCGACCCCTCTTTCCTTTTTTCTTTGTTTTTAGGTTTCTTTGTGTGCCTCCGTTCACGGTCATGCGCATGTGTGTATGGACTATTGGGCTTCGTATGGTGTGCGTGTCGTTGGGGTAGGTGTGCACGGTGACAAAGCAATGCATTCCTTTGTTGTGAGGACCTCCGATACATAATAGACTGGTTTTTGGGTGGGGAATTTATGTCCCTCTTCCCCTCGTTCGGCGATGAGTACGACACTATCTACTTGGTTAGTGGCCGAAATGTATAATAACATAGGCTCGCCAACACCTGGGGCAGCTAGGATTGGATTGCTTGCATGTAGGGTCTTGATTTCTTCCAGTCTGGATGTTGCAGCGTTCGTCCATTCAAAGTTATTAGTGCGTCGTAATAGCTTGTAGAGTGGTAATGCTTTTTCTCCCAACTTGGAGATAAAACGGCTTAAGGCCGCAACGCACCCTGCTAGTTGTTGGACTTGCTTTAGGTCTGTTGGTATAGCCAATTGTGACAAAGCTCGGATTTTGGCTGGGTTTGCTTCAATTCCTCTATGGGAAACAATAAACCCTAGCAATTTTTCAGCCGGTACTCTGAAGACACATTTTTCCGGATTAAGCCGTATGTCGTATGTTCGGAGGTTGTCGAAGGTGAGGCGAAGATCATCCACCAGTGTTTCGACGTGCTTCATCTTGATGACCATGTCGTCCACATATGCTTCGACTATTTTGCCGATTTTTTTTTCCAAGCAAGTTTGAATCATACGCTGGTAGGTAGCCCAGTGTTTTTAAGCCCGAAGGGCATAGTGTTGAAGCAGAAAGGACCATAAGGGGTGATGAAAGCGGTTGCGGCCTGGTCCGATTCCTTCATCTTAATCTGATGATATCCGGAATAGGCGTCGAGGAAACACAGAGAATCGTGTCCTATAGTTGCGTCAATGATTTGGTCGATGCGAGGCAATGGGAAGGGGTCTTTAGGGCAAGCCTTGTTGAGGTCTTTGATATTGACGCACATGCGCCAGGATTTATCCTTCTTTGGTCCCATGACCAAGTTGGCTAACCAATCCGGATGTTTAATTTCCCTGATAAACCCGGCCTCTAGCAACTTGGCTAGCTCTTCTCCCATGGCTTCACGCTTGGGTTCGGAGAATCGCCGTAGTGTTTGCTTCACGGGTTTAAATCCCTTGATTACATTGAGACTGTGTTCGGCCAGTCTGCGTGGGATGCCGGGCATGTCTGAAGGGTGCCAATCGAAAATATCCCAATTCTCTCGCAAGAATGTGCGTAGAGCGGCGTCCACTGCTGGATCCAGCTGTGCTCCGACAGATGTTGTCTTGTTAGGGTCCGTTGGGTGCACTTAAAATTTAACTATTTCCTCAGCTGGCTTGAAAGAGGTGGATTTAGATCTCTTATCGAGAATCACATCGTCCCTATCCACCGTGGACTATAGGGTGGTTAATTCTTCCGCCGCTAGGGCTTCGGATAGCGCCTCGAGGTCCAGGGATGCGGTTTTGTTTTCGGCACGAAGGGCTTTGTCCGGGTCGCTCGAAATTGTGATGATTTCGTTGGGTCCGGGCATTTTAAGCTTCATATACCCATAATGGGGTATGGCTTGGAAGCGTGAGAAGGCGTCCCATCCCAGTATGGCGTGGTACGCACTGTTGAAGGGGACCACATGAAAGAGCAACCCTTCGGATCTATAGTTTTCAGGCGTGCCGAGTACCACATCCAGTTTAATTCTCCCAGAGCATCGTGTTTCTCGATTGGGGATAATGCCTTGAAAGGTGGTATTGCTTTGCTTGATGTGTGATCTATCCATCTGCATTTTGTCGAGCGTGTCTTCATAGATAAGGTTAAGCCCACTATCACCGTCCATGAGCACTTTGGTAAGCCGAAAAACCGTCCACGATGGGGTTTAGTACTAGGGCAGCGGGTGCTCGGATTGACCGAGCCTTTGGTTTGTCTTTGGCCGTAAAGGTTATTGCCGTGTCGTTCCACGGGCTCAGTGCGATAACTTGGTGGACTTCGGCGAGGTCGCGGAGCGCCCGTTTGCGCCGATTATTCGAAGAAAAGGTCTCCAAGACCGTGAGGACATTAAAGTCGTCCCTCTCTGGAGAGTATTTCTCTAGAGTGGTGGTGAGGATGGCCTCTCCACTTTTTGCTACTTGTCGGAGTACCCAACATGCTCGAAGGCTATGGGTTGGGTCTGTGCGCGGAGTGGCATGTATCGGACAGGGCTTGTCAAGGAGTTCATCCAGAACGGACCTATGTCCCGTGAAGGTTTCATTTTTCCTGCCCGTCGACTGGTGGTCGGTGACCCGCCAGGGTGTATCCGTTTAGTCCGGGCCGCATGCTGCTTAAAGGCAGCGGGCTCCAATTGAGTTTTCTGGGTCCTCCATGTGCTTTCCACCGCACAGTACTTTTGCACTACCTATGATAGCGCCATGAATCTCTATATGTGATGACGGTCGAGGGCATTCAATATTCCCTCGTCGGTGCAATTACGATGAAAGACCGAAACTATGTCGTTGTCTGGGCAATCTTTGATCTTGTTTTTAACAAGTAGGAATCTGGCCCAAAAGTGGTGGACCGTTTCCTGAGGTTGCTGTCGCACATACATCAGGTCGTATATATCTGGGGGACCAGAGTTACTTGGAGAATATTGATTGTGGTGGGTGGGTGGTTTAAAATTTGAACCTGGCCCCACACCTGCATTTGGAGCTTGAAGATTCTCTGAGACGACCAGTTTGGGTCCGGGGAGATCCACGGGCTCCCGTGATCCTACATCCGAGCCAGAGTCAGAGAGACGTGAAGTTCCGTCCGAAGGGAGGGTATCCGGCTCAGTGGATTCGGAGACCCAAACATACTTGGTCCTCAACATTGGGAGGGAAGTGTCTTCGACTTGTTCCTTAACGACCACTATGAGGTGGGTGATCGGCGGGCGATAAATTTCCCTCTAGTCAGGCTTGAGCCCGATTCGATCATAGTATGTGGAGACCCCTAGTGCGGCGATGCGATCTAGCTGCTCGTTCAAGGACGAGACGTCTGCCGGATCCATCTTTTTGGAGTACTCGAGGCCGATGCGAAGATGGTGTTCGACGGTCATAGGGGGTATTGTGGGCTTGATGTCCGATCACACTCCTATGGTGAAACCGCCGAGCTGGAGGGTCTGCCCAGAAGTAAGGCTCCTTCTAGAAGTGATGTTGTTGTTGATGACTAGGCGAGCCATAGATCGCTTTTGTAGACAACAGGGCAGAGCTCTCAATGAAAGCACCAATGTCATTGTCAAAACCGGCAGATCTCGGGTAGAGGGGCCCAAGCTGTGCGTTTGAAGATCGATGGTAACAGGGGACTAGGGACATAATGTTTACCCAGGTTCGGGCCCTCTTAAAGGAGGTAAAATCCTACTCCCGCTTGATTATATTCGAAGAGTATGGAAATTACAAGAGTTGATCTACCTCGAGATCGTAATGGCTAAACCCTAGATGTTTAGCCTATGAATATTCCGATGATGGTAGTGAGGATGGCCTCTACGGACTAATCCCTCTAGTTTATACACACACCAGAGGGTCCTAGGGTTTGTACAAGGTCGATTCATCAGGGAAGGAAACACCCAGACTCTAATCTTGTCGTTTACGTATGGAGAAGTCCCACCCGGACACGGAGGATAATCTTCAGCTTGATCTTGTACGACCCATCCAACCCGGCCCATACTCCTGGGCCGGACACCTGAGGACCCCCGAATCCAGGACTCCCTCAGTAGCCCTCGAACTTGCCTTTAATGATGATGTAGTATGCGGATATAAGTCTTCGGCTTTGCAAGGCGGGTTCTCCACCATACTCCAGATTGACGATAGTCCGGCATCGACTTCTATGTCCAGTCTTTATGATTCCTTCATGCCGTTGCCTCGATTTCCACGCATCTGAGCGAATGCGAACGGTCCGTTACCTTTATATTTTAATCCCTTTAATAAGCACGGGCGGCGTGTATATAATGAGGTTAGATCCCCAAACACCATCCCACATTGTCCCAAGAGCAACAGAGCAAACCACGAAAAAAGCCCAAACCATGGCTAGTGTCCCTGGCTCCTCCTCGCGTCCTCATGGCCCTCAAGAGGGGGATTGGCAAAGTTGTTATGTATCCCATCTTTAGCTCAATCGTCTCCAGCCGAAAGGATATATTCCCCCCATGGATCTAGTCTCCGTACAGGCAGGATTAACTTCTACGGGAGATGGTGCATTGGCAGAGAATTTCCCCAACCCCAACCAAGGGGAGAGGGTGTGCTTCATCTCGTTCCTTCTGAGGGGCGTAGGATTCCCGATCCACCCCTTCCTCAGGGGTCTACTGGAATATTACGGGATCCAGCTACACAACCTCACACCAGGTTCCATTCTGCATATTTCTGGTTTTGTCGCCCTTTGCAAATTATTTTTAGGTTGTGAGGCTCATTTTGAACTATGGAAAAAGTTTGTTTGCCTTGTCCCCCACCACTAGGGTGAAGGGTCTATATTTGAAGTGGGAGGCGCCGAAGTGTGGCACATAGCCGGATCCGGTTACCCAGTCGGGACTCCAAAGAGGGGGTCTGAAGAATGGTCTTCAGAATGGTTTTACATTGAGGATGTTCCTCTTCCAGACCCTGTTTGATGCGGACTTCCCGAATTCTCCAGCGCTCCCTTGAAGAAGCTATTCAGTTGGCGCCCCAAGTCCTCCGGACAAGAGGATAGTGCGGAAGTGATGAGATTGGTTAGGAAGCTCAGATTGTTGACCCATTCCGGACTCTCCATCGTTGAAGTCATGGCCATTGCAATAAAGCGATGTATCCAGCCTTTTCAATCCAGAGTGGCTCCTTTATGGAACAACAACGGGGAGGTCAACGCGCCTCGCTATATGCGAAACGGTCCGGATAACCAAGCCGCATTGGCTGCCATGCTGGTGGACCTTTATAAGGGAGAAGAAGAAGACTTCGCCCGTTTAAATTATCGGGAAGGTTTCTCCATGTACAACCCCATTGACTGCGTAAGTTTAGTCATTCAACACTTTTTTTATTATTGGGATGCATTAACTGAATTCTCTGGTTGTTTCAAAACAGTCATGGAGGAAGGTAGTCGAGAACATCTATCCCCCCCCTCAACCAGAGGACCGTGCTCGCCATGAAGCCCCTGGGTTTCATGAGGATCTGGATATATTTGTAGAATTTGAAGATGGAGTTTATTACAAGGCGAGCCTTGACGGCTCGGAGGTAGCCATTATGGCCGATTACCCCGATCTCTATCCCTTCGTAAAGGTAAGTGTTCGGAAATCATTTAAAAAGGGAAACACTTCCGCTCATAACTTACCCTCCGCATTGGACCGTGTTGCACAGGATTGGCGTTCAGCAAGCCATACCCAAGCACGGGCAGTTAAAAGGAAAACGGCTCCTTCACGGGGTGAACGCGCGAAACAAAAGGGGACCGGGAGTGCCGATGAGCCTGCTCCATCATCAAAGAGGTATATTCATTACTTCATGTCTAAGCATAAAGCCGAATCATCATTTTCCTCCTCCTTCTATCATCTTAGGAGGGGTATACGGTGAACCGTACCAAAGATCCCAGCAAGCCGAGTGGCGGCCAATGCGGTGCCGAACTCGTCAACTAGGACGAGGGTGCATACAGGGGTGGCGCCAAATAATCCACCTCAAGAAGATCCGGATGAAGTGTCCATCACTAACTCCGAGGTGGAGAGTGATACGTCTCCAATGTATCTACTTTTCCAAACACTTTTCCCCTTGTTTTGGACTCTAACTTGCATGATTTGAATGAAAATAACCCGGACTAACGCTGTTTTCAGCAGAACTGGCATGGTGTTATTTATTGTGCAAAAAACAAACATTCTCGGAATGACCTGAAAATCCACGGAGATAACTTTTGGAAAATATAAAAATACTGGCGAAAGAATCAAGGCCAGGGGGCCCACACCCTGTCCACGAGGGTGGGGGCGCGCCCCCTCCCCCTGGGCGCGCCCCCTGTCTCGTGGGCCCCCTGATGCTCCACCGACCTTAACTCCAACTCTATATATTCCGTTTCACGGAGAAAAAAATCAGAGAGAAAGTTTCATCGTGTTTTACGATACGAAGCCGCCGCCAAGCCCTAATATCTCTCGGGAGGGCTGATCTGGAGTCCGTTCGGGGCTCCGGAGAGGGGGATTCGTCGCTGTCGTCATCATCAACCATCCTCCATCACCAATTTCATGATGCTCACCGCCGTGTGTGAGTAATTCCATCGTAGGCTTGCTGGACGGTGATGGGTTGGATGAGATTTACCATGTAATCAAGTTAGTTTTGTTAGGGTTTGATCCCTAATATCCACTATGTTCTGAGATTGATGTTGCTATGACTTTGCTATGTTTAATGCTTGTCACTAGGGCCCGAGTGCCATGATTTCAGATCTGAACCTATTATGTTTTCATGAATATATGTGAGTTCTTGATCCTATCTTGCAAGTCTATAGTCACCTATTCTATGTTATGATCTGACAACCCCGAAGTGACAATAATCGGGATACTTCTCGGTGATGACTGTAGTTTGAGGAGTTCATGTATTCACTAAGTGCTAATGCTTTTTTCCGGTTCTCTATTAAAAGGAGGCCTTAATATCCCTTAGTTTCCAATAGGACCCCACTGCCACGGGAGGGTAGGACAAAAGATGTCATGCAAGTTGTTTTCCATAAGCACGTATGACTATATTCGGAATACATGCCTACATTACATTGATGAACTGGAGCTAGTTCTGTGTCACCCTATGTTATAACTATTACATGAGGAATCGCATCGGACATAATTATCCATCACTGATCCAATGCCTACGAGCTTTTCACATATTGTGCTTTGCTTATTTACTTTACCGTCGCTACTATTACAGTTACTACAAAACTGCTATCTTTACTTTTGCCACTGTTACCATTACTATCATACTACTTTGCTGCTAAATACTTTGCTGCAGATACTAAGTTATCCAGGTGTGGTTGAATTGACAGCTCAACTGCTAATACTTGAGAATATTCTTTGGCTCCCCTTGTGTCGAATAAATAAATTTGGGTTGAATACTCTACCCTCAAAAACTATTGCGATCCCATATACTTGTGGGTTATCAAGACTATTTTCTGGCACCGTTGTCGGGGAGCATAGCTCTATTCTTTGAGTTACTTGGGATTTATATCTGCTGGTCACTATGAGGAACTTAAAAGACGAAAGAACTAAGATTTTTCCCTCAACTACGAGGGGAGGTAAGGAACTGCCATCTAGCTCTGCACTAGATTCTCCTTCCGTTTTGAGTAAGCTTGCGACACCTAAACCTGCTACTGCTATGAATTCTGATATGTCACATGTTATTGATGATGCCACTTCTGCTATGCATGATACTTATGCTGAAACTACTTCTGTGCTTGATACTACTTTGCCATTAGGTGAATTCCTAGATGAACAACTTGCTAGGGTTAGAGAGAATGAAATTATTGAAGATGAAATTATCGATGATAGTGATGATGAAGGTTCTCCCCCTAAGTATGAATTGCCTGTTGTTCCTGACGGTTATGTTATGGATGAAGAAACTGCTAGAGATTTTCTTGCTTGCAATGATAGATCTGATCTTAAGAAGTTACTAGCTAAACTTAAACAGAAAACTCTGAATGCTAGAATGAAATATGACCCTCCTTTTGATACTTCACCTATTTTTGTTACTGATAAGGATTATGAATTCTCTGTTGATCCTGAGATAATTACTTTGGTTGAATCTGATCCTTTTTATGGCAATGAATCTGAAACTGTTGTGGCACATCTTACTAAGTTAAATGATATAGCCACCCTGTTCACTAATGATGAGAAGTCTCGCTACTATTATATCCTTAAGATATTTCCGTTCTCATTAAAGGGTGATGCTAAAACTTGGTTTAATTCTCTTGATCCTAGTTGTGTGCGTAGTCTCCAGGATATGATTTATTACTTCTCTGCTAAATATTTCCCTGCTCATAAGAAACAAGTTGCCTTGCGGGAAATATATAATTTTGTGTAACTCGAAGAAGAGAGTCTCCCACAAGCTTGTGGGAGGCTTCTCCAATTGCTTAATTCTTTGCCTGGTCATCCTCTTAAGAAAAATGAAATACTTGATATATTTTATAATGGACTAACCGATGCTTCCAAGGACCACTTGGATAGTTGTGCTGGTTGTGTTTTCAAGGAAAGAACAGTCGATCAAGCTGAATTGCTATTGAATAATATGTTTACTAATGAAAATAATTGGACTCTTCTTGAGCCAATTCCTGAGCCAATTGAGCCAACTCCTGAGCCTATTCCTAAACCAACTCCGAAGAAGAGGGGTGTTCTATTTCTTAGTCCTGAAGATATGCAAGAGGCAAAGAAATCTATGAAAGAAAAAGGCATTAAAGCTGAAGATGTTAAGAATTTACCTCCTATTGAAGAAATACATGGTCTTAATATACCGCCTATTGAAGAAACACATTGTCTTGATAACCCGACACAGGTAGTAAAGGTAAATTCTCTCTATAGATATGATAAAGTTGAAATCCCGTCTACTAAATTTCATAGCCAATGTTTAGATGAATTTGATGACTTTATGGCTAGGCAAGAAAGTTTTAATGCTTATGTTGGTAGAGAATTAAAGAGTAATGCTTTCATGATTGGACGCTTGAGTGATTATATGGCTAGAGTTAAAGGTGAACTTAAACTCATTAGAATATATGCTTCTATGGTTACCACTCAAGCAGAACAAGTACTTAAAGCCCAAAGTGATTTGCTTGATGAATTAAATAATAAACATGATTTTGCTCTTAAAGTGGCTACTAGAACTAGTAGAATGACACAGGAACCTTTGTATCCTGAAGTCCACCCTGAGAGAATCGAGCAAGATTCTCAGAGAAATAATTTAGAGGTACCTAGTTCTTCTAAAAAGAAGAAAAAGAAAAATGATAGGACTTTGCATGCTTCTAGTGAACCTGTTATAGACACACGTGAGAATCCCAATGATGTTTCTATTTCTGATGTTGAAACACAATCAGGTGATGAACATGAACCTAGTGATAATGTTAATGATAATGTTTATGTTGATGCTCAACCTAGCAATACTAATGATATAGAGATTGAACCTGCTGTTGATCTTGATAACCCACAATCAAAGAATCAACATTATGATAAGAGAGACTTTGTTGCTAGGAAGCACGGTAAATAAAGAGAACCATGGGTTCAGAAACCCATGCCTTTTCCTCCTAAACCATCCAAGAAAAAGGATGATGAGGATTTTGAGCGCTTTGCTGAAATGATTAGACCTATCTTCTTACGTATGCACTTAACTGATATGCTTAAAGTAAATCCTTATGCTAAATACATGAAGGATATCATTACAAATAAAAGAAAGATACCGGAAGCTGAAATTTCCACCATGCTTGCTAATTATACTTTTAAAGGCGGAATACCCAAGAAACTTAGAGATCCAGGGGTACCAACTATACCATGCTCCATTAAAAGAAACTATGTTAAAACTGCTTTATGTGATCTTGGAGCCGGTGTTAGTGTTATGCCTCTCTCTTTATATCATAGACTTGAATTGAATAAGTTGACACCTACTGAAATATCTTTGCAAATGGCTGATAAATCAACTGCTATATCTGTCGGTATTTGTGAGGGTGTGCCTGTTGTGGTTGCAAATGTCACTATCTTAATGGACTTTGTTATTCTTGATATTCCCGAGGACGATAGTATGTCGATTATCCTTGGTAGACCCTTTTTGAATACTGCAGGGGCTGTTATTGATTGCAACAAAGGCAATGTCACTTTTCATGTTAATGGTAATGAGCATACGGTACACTTTCCGAGGAAACAACCTCAAGTTCATAGCATCAATTCTATTGGAAAAATTCCAACTATCATTATTGGAGGTTTTGAATTTCCTCTTCCTACTATCAAGAAAAAATATGATATTCTTATTGTTGGGGATGTTCATATCCCCGTTGAGGTAACCTAGTGTTATTCAAAATTTCTCCGGTTCCAAGCTATTCGGAATGAGTTTGTTAACAAGACTTGATCAACTTTGTTTGTGGATTCCTTTTGATGATCATGAGATGGATCAAACTAGAAGGCACAACCTTCTGTACCCTCTTTTTACTTTCTGTTATTTAAAATAAATAAAGCAAAAATAGTATTATCTGTCTGTTTTCTAAATTATCCATGCAATAAAAAATATCCTAAAAATAAAAGTTCTCCAAATGCCCTGCAAATTTAGTATGTTTTTTATGGAATATTAGAGGATTTTAGGCACAAAGAACACAGCAGGAGGGGCAAGCACCTGGCCACGAGGGTCCAGGGCGCACCCCCATGCCTCGTGGGCCCATGGTGCCCCCTCCACTTATTCCCGCACCCACACACTCCATCTTCCTCCCAAAAAAATCCCCATCCAGCTCAAGCACGAGTTCTAGCTAATTTTGCTGCGATTTTCGATCTCCTTGCTCAAAGCTCCATTCACAAAATTGCTTTGGGAGATTGTTGCTTGGTATGTGACTCCTCCAATGGTCCAATTAGTTTTGGTTCTAGTGCTTTATTCATTGCAAATTTTTGCTGCTTAGGTGACCCTGTTCTTGAGCTTGCATGTCAAATTTATGAGGTCCCAAGTAATTCTAATGCTTGATATAGGCTCTAGGCACTTGTGGGAGTAGTTAGTATCAATTTTGTTTGTGACGCCCCCGATTCAATCGTACACTAATCATGCACGCAAATGTGTACGATTAAGATCAGGGACTCACGGGAAGATATCACAACACAACTCTAAAACATAAATAAGTCATACAAGCATCATAATACAAGCCAGGGGCCACGAGGGCTTGAATACAAGTGCTCGATCATAGACGAGTCAGCGGAAGCAACAATATCTGAGTACAGACATAAGTTAAACAAGTTTGCCTTAAGAAGGCTAGCACAAACTGGGATACAGATCGAAAGAGGCGCAGGCCTCCTGCCTGGGATCCTCCTAAACTACTCCTGGTCGTCATCAGCGGGCTGCACGTAGTAGTAGGCACCTTCGGTGTAGTAGGGGTCGTCGTCGACGGTGGCGTCTGGCTCCTGGACTCCAGCATCTGGTTGCGACAACCAGAAAGAAAGGAAAGGGGGAAAAGGGGGGAGAAAGCAACCGTCAGTACTCATCCAAAGTACTCGCAAGCAAGGAACTACACTACATATGCATGGGTATATGTGTAAGGAGGCCATATCGGTGGACTGGACTGCAGAATGCCAGAATAAGAGGGGGATAGCTAGTCCTATCGAAGACTACGCTTCTGGCAGCCTCCGTCTTGCAGCATGTAGAAGAGAGTAGATTGAAGTCCTCCAAGTAGCATCTCCAAGTAGCATCTCCAAGTAACATCTCCAGTAGCATCGCATAACATAATCCTACCCGGCGATCCTCCCCTCGTCGCCCTGTGGAAAAGCAATCACCGGGTTGTCTGTGGAACTTGGAAGGGTGTGTTTTATTAAGTATCCGGTTCTAGTTGTCATAAGGTCAAGGTACAACTCCAAGTCATCCTATTACCGAAGATCACGGCTATTCGAATAGATTAACTTCCCTGCAGGGGTGCACCACATAACCCAACACGCTCGATCCCATTTGGCCGGACACACTTTCCTGGGTCATGCCCGGCCTCGGAAGATCAACACGTCGCAGCCCCACCTAGGCACAATAGAGAGGTCAGCACGCCGGTCTAAATCCTATGCGCGCAGGGGTCTGGGCCCATCGCCCATTGCACACCTGCACGTTGTGTACGCGGCCGGTGAGCAGACCTAGCAACCTCCATTACAAAGGAAGTTGCGTTAACGCAGTCCAACCCGGCGCGCGCCGCTCAGTCGCTGACGTCAAGAAGGCTTCGGCTGATACCACGACGCCGGGATACCCATAACTACTCCCGCATAGATGGTTAGTGCGTATAGACCAAATGGCCAGACTCAGATCAAATACCAAGATCTCGTTAAGCGTGTTAAGTATCCGTGAACGCCGAACAGGCCAGGCCCACCTGTCTCCTAGGTGGTCTCAACCTTCCCTGTTGCTCCGCCACAAAGTAACAGTCGGGGGCCGTCGGGAACCCAGGCCCACCTCTACCGGGATGGAGCCACCTGTCCTTTCAGCCCCCTCATCAGAATCACTTGCGGGTACTCATTGAGCTGACCCGACTTTAGTCACCATCTGTATAGTATGTATGTATGTATAGTATATACCTGTGATCACCTCCCGAGTGATCACGGCCCAATAGTATAGCAAGGCAGACTGACAAGAATGTAGGGCCAATGATGATAAACTAGCATCCTATACTAAGTATTTAGGATTGCAGGTAAGGTATCAACAGATGTAGCAACAATGTCAAGCTATGCATCAGAATAGGATTAACGGAAAGAAGTAACATGCTACACTACTCTAATACAAGCAGTATAGAGGAGAATAGGCGATATCTGGTGATCAAGGGGGGGGGCTTGCCTGGTTGCTCCGGCAAGGAGGGGTCGTCAACATCGTGGTCGAGCTGGGGGTCGCCGGCAGTCTCGGGGTCTATCGGAAAGAAGTAACAGAGAGGGAACACAATAAATAACAAAGCAATCAAAGTGTCACAAAGCGTAACAAGACAATACGCGGTGTTCGGTGTGCCCTAACGCGGTAGTAGGTGATACTGGTGAAGGGGGAAAACATCCGGGAAAGTATCCCCGACGTTTCGCGTTTTCGGACAGATGAACCGGAGGTGAAATGTTGCAGGTTCACTATGCTAGGGATGTGTGGCGGACGAACGGGCCGCGTATCCGGATTTGTCTCGCCGTTCTGAGTAACTTTCATGTACAAAGTTTTTCGATCCGAGCTACGGTTTATTTTATATTAATTTTAAAAGGATTTAATCATTTTCTAGAATTAACAGAATTAATTTAATTAGAAAATGTAATTATGACGTCAGCATGATGTCAGGGTGATGTCAGCAGTCAATAGTCGGTTGACTAGATCCAACTGACGCGTGGGTCCCACTGTCATTGACTAAGATTAACTAAAACAGATTAATTAGTTTAATTAGTGATTAGGTTAATCTAATCAGGATACATTAACTTAATTAATTAATCATTTTTATTTATTATTATATATATATTTTTAAGTCTTTTTTTATTCCTTTTTTTAAACGTTTTAGGGGACGACCCCACTTGTCATAGGCCCCTGGGGGCCTTAACGGGTCTCGGGCGGGGTTCTCGGGTGCCAGGACCCGGCTGGGGCACCCGAACAAGGCTGTGGGCGCCGGGTCACCGGACCCGGGCGCGTGCTGGCTGGCCGGCGGTCACGACAGGGCGACCGCAGCTGACCAGAGTGGGGATAGCAAGGTGAGGGGGCGGTGGCCAGGTGCGGCGCAGGACGCACGGGGCGAGCAAGGCCGTGCACATGCGGGCGAGCGCGGGGCGCAGCGACCGCGCGATGTCCGCGGCCACGGTCAGAAGCACGGACGGCGCGAATGGCGACCTACAATAGTGAATCGAGAGGGGGAAGGAGGAGCCCGCTCACAGCGTTGCAGGGGAGGCTCGGGGAGGCCGGCGATGGGCAGCCCGACGGCGTGCGGCGGGAGGTCGGGGCGGCCATGGACGGAGCGTGGGCGGAGCTCGAGGAAGACGGGCGCGGTGCAGCATGGAGAGGAAGGAGACCGGGAAGGGCAGCGGGGCTCGGGGTGGTCGACGGCGACGACCGGGCGACGAGGAGGCAGGCCGTTGAGGTGGTCCGGCGAGGGAGGCGTGGTTGAGGCGACGGGGACGAGGGCACGGCTTCAGGTGGGCGCCGCGCAAGGGAGAGGAGGGGCGCGGACGAGTCCGGGAGGAGGGGCGCCGGCGACGCCTTGCATCGGGCACGGGCGTGCGGGAGGAGGGGATCGAATAGGGGCGCCCTTCTCCCTGGAACGATGCGTGTGTGTGTTTGTGTTGCGTGTGGCGGCGCTGGGAGGGAGACGAGGGGATCGTGGGGGAGTGGGGGTGATTTAGGGTTTGGGGTCGGGGGAGTGGCCTTTTAGGCCAGGGAGAATGGGGTGGGTCGTGGGCTGCCTGGCAGCCTGGTGGCCTAGTGGGCCGAGGGGCCGGGGGGAATCCTTTTCTTTTCTTTAGTCTTCTGTTTTTATCTTCTTCCTTTTTCCTTTTTTTATCTTATTTCTTTTCTGTTTTATTTTAGTTTTAGTAAAAATTATCACTAACACCTAAATTGGTACTTTTAAATAAACTACTGCCACAGTAATTCTTATCCCAACTAAAATAGTTTAATATTTTATAAAATTCAAAAGGCATTTATTTTATTATTTAACCTACAGTTTTAATTATTTTGAACACTTAAACATTTTATTAAAGTTAGGTTTCTGCACCATAATCACCTATGCATTAGTTGGATCACTCCGAACATTTTAGTTTTAATAATTGAAAACTTTTATTGTTTGATTGATTTTGAATTTGAATTTGGATTGGTTCTAAACTAACACGAGATTAGCAACAGTAATCGTGGTGACGTGACATCATTACGAGGGGGTTACTGTAGCTTAATTACCCGGGCATCATATTGTTGAAGTTTGATTTACTTCTATTCTGAAGTTACTAAAACTTTTAGAAATTTTTCAGAGGATGAAATATGTCTAGGATAATGTACCAAGGTGGTTCCTCAACAAAAAGAGGACCCAGGCGTGCTATGTGTGAGCAAGACGATGAACCACCAAGGGAAGCTGAGGTGCGGCCTTGTGAATGGTCGTCAGAAGAGTTTATGGTTAGTGCAGGCATCAAGGATGAATTTTATGCATATGTGCGTAATGCCGATCTTGAGGACTTCATACAAGATAAGTGTCCTCAATACTACCAATTGACTGATTCATTCATGAGAAGGTTTAAATTTACATCTTCGTGTAATTCTTAGAATGTCCTATTTGATATTTATGATCAATCTTATACCATGGACCTAGAAGATTTCACAACTGCTTGCAAACTCCACAGCGGGGCAATGTTAATGAACCCCACAAATCCGAATATAAAGACTTTCTTGCTAGTATCATTGTGGGAGAATCTAGAGATATAGCACAAGCTACCATAGGGAGCATTCATTTTCCTGCTATACTTTATTTTGCTCTCTTCATTGGTAGATGCATTAACGGTAAAGATTAAGCATGTCGCATGTGTGTCCCTGATCTTTGTGTCCTTAAGAGTGTCGAATTAGGTAATAAAGATTACAATTTGGGGGCAATTGTTACACGTAGGTTGCATAATAATGGTTTAGTTGGAGATTTATTTGGAGGGATTTATGCGACCCGTGTTGCTAATTATCTTGGTATAGCTCCACGTGAGGGTGATATTGAGTTACCTTCCGCTTATTTAGATTATGACGCTATGGTTAGGCATCGTTTTCTTGTGAGGAATGAACAATTCCTCCAGTATCGACTAATCTTTCACAGACGTTGCGCTGTCCATGTTACTCTCCCTGCTCCTTCCCTTTTTGATTACCAGGCAAAAAAAGATATGTTGTCACCAGGGAGGAGGCAACCAAACACGAGAGGAGAGCGGAGGCAGCTCGCCAACATGCCGCAGCTCAGGAGGCATTGGCTGCTGCATCTCAGTACGACCCCAGTTATAACTTCGGATATCAGCCAGGCTATCATTGGCATTAGACCAACTTAGGCCAAAAGCCTAAGCTTGCTGGAGTACGTATTTCTCACCGACATTACATTCATGTTCACACACTTATCTTAGTTGTCGGTGCTCATACTCTTTCATTGTATTATCTATGCTAGTTTAATTTCTTTTTCTAGTTTTCTTCTTGTGTGCTTGATAAACCTTAAGAAAACCAAAAAAATAGTTAGTTTAATTTCCATGTTGTAGTAGTAGTAAGTAAAAAGAAAACCCAAAAAGATTTCTCGTTCTTCTTTTGCTTGTTGGGAGCTTTCCCGTGTAAATAGTTTTATTTCTTTTCTTTCCTTTGGGGGTCGAGAGGAGAAGACCATAATGAAAATGTTTAGTGGCTCTCATATGCATGATTGTTGATTTAGTTTAGAGCCCATCACCTTGTCTTCTCCCTTGAATTGAATGCTTGCAGATTCCAGCTTAGTCCAATGCACGTGCAATATTATTATTACACACACCGTTCGGTCGTGCAAGTGAAAGGCAATAATGACGATATATGATGGACTGATTGAGATGAGAAAAGCTGGTATGAACTCGACCTCTCTTGTTTTTGTAAATATGATGAGTTCATCGTTCCTGATTCAGCCTATTATGAATAAACATGTTTGCAATGACAATTAGAGATTATAGTTGCTTATGCCATGCTTAATTAGCTAGGAGCTTATAATGGTTTACCTTGCATGCCAACATGCTATTAAAATGGTTGTGATGTGGTATGATAGGATGGTATCCTCCTTTGAATGATTCGAGTGACTTGACTTGGCACATGTTCACGCATGTAGTTGAAACAAATCAACATAGCCTTCACGTTATTTTTGTTCATGGTGGATTATATCCTACTCATCTTGCACTCGGTGTTGCTTCATTTTAATGCATGTTCATGACTGTTGTCGCTCTCTCAGTTGGTCGCTTCCCAGTCTTTTGCTAGCCTTCACCTGTACTAAGCGGGAATACTGCTTGTGCATCCAAACTCCATAAACCCCAAAGTTATTCCATATGAGTCCACCATACCTTCCTATATGCGGTATTTACCTGCCGTTCCAAGTAAATTTGTATGTGCCAAACTCCAAACCTTCAAATGAAATTCTGTTTTGTATGCTCGAGCAGCTCATGTATCAACTAGGTCTGTCTGTATCTTCCATGCTAGGTGGGTTATTCTCAAGGGGAGTGTACTCCGCTTCTCATTCACGAGAAAATGGCTGGTAACTGGGATGCTCAGTCCCATGATCAAAAAGATCAAAGCAAATCAAAATAATTAAACAAAACTCCCCAGGGTTGTTGCTAGTTGGAGGCACTCGTTGTTTCGAGCAAGCCATGGATTGATGCTTGTTGGTGGTGGGGGAGTATAAACTTTACCATTCTGTTTGGGAACCGCCTATAATGTATGTAGCATGGAAGATATCGAGATCTCATAGTTGTTGCGTTGACAGTGAAAGTATACCGCTCAAAATGTTATTCATCTCTATTTTAAAATCGAGCTCTGGCACCTCTACAAATCCCTACTCCCCTCTGCGAAGGGCCTATCTATTTACTTTTATGTTGAGTCATCACCTTCTTATTAAAAAGCACCCACTGGAGGGCACACTGTCATTTGCATGCATTACTATTAGTTCATATTGGGTATGACTTGACTGGATCTCTTTTGACATGAATTATAATGTTTAGTCAGTCCTTGATCTTTAAAGGTGCTCTGCATTTATGTTTTGCGGTCTCAGAAAGGGCTAGCAAGATACCATCTTGTTTTATCATATTATGATTGTTTTGAGAAAGTATTGTCATTCGAGTTTTATTATTATTGCTCGCTAGTTGATTATGCTATTGATATGAGTAAACATGAGACCTAAGTGTTATTGTGAATATGGTTAGTTCATAATCTTTGCTGAAAACTTGAATGCTGGCTTTACATATTTACAACAACAAGAGCAAACAGAGTTTGTAAAAGTTTTTCTTTATCACTTTCAGTTTATCAACTGAATTGCTTGAGGACAAGCAAATGTTTAAGCTTGGGGGAGTTGATACGTCTCCAACGTATCTACTTTTCCAAACACTTTTGCCCTTGTTTTGGACTCTAACTTGCATGATTTGAATGAAACTAACCCGGACTGATGTTGTTTTCACCAGAACTGGCATGGTGTTATTTATTTTGCAGAAAACAAAAGTTCTTGGAATGACATGAAAATCCACGGAGATAACTTTTGGAAAATATAAAAAATACTGGCAAAAGAATCAAGGCTAGGGGGCCCACACCCTGTCCACGAGGGTGGGGGGCGCGCCCCCTCCCCCTGGGCGCGCCCCCTGTCTCGTGGGCCCCCTGATGCTCCACCGACCTCAACTCCAACTCTATATATTCCGTTCCGCGGAGAAAAAAATCAGAGAGAAAGTTTCATCGCGTTCTACGATACGGAGCCGCCGCCAAGGCCTAATCTCTCTCGGGAGGGCTGATCTGGAGTCCGTTCGGAGCTCTGGAGAGGGGGATTCATCGCTGTCATCATCATCAACCATCCTCCATCACCAATTTCATGATGCTCACTGTTGTGCATGAGTAATTCCATCGTAGGCTTGCTGCACGGTGATGGGTTGGATGAGATTTACCATGTAACCAAGTTAGTTTTGTTAGGGTTTGATCCCTAATATCCACTATGTTCTGAGATTGATGTTGCTATGACTTTTCTATGCTTAATGCTTGTCACTAGGGCCCGAGTGCCATGATTTCAGATCTGAACCTATTATGTTTTCATGAATATATGTGAGTTCTTGATCCTATCTTGCAAGTCTGTAGTCACCTATTATGTGTTATGATCCGACAACCCCGAAGTGACAATAATCAGGATACTTCTCGGTGATGACCGTAGTTTGAGGAGTTCATGTATTCACTAAGTGCTAATGCTTTGGTCCGGTTCTCTATTAAAAGGAGGCCTTAATATCCCTTAGTTTCCAATAGGACCCTGCTGCCACTGGAGGGTAGGACAAAAGATGTCATGCAAGTTCTTTTCCATAAGCATGTATGACTATATTCGGAATACATGCCTACATTACATTGATGAACTGGAGCTAGTTCTGTGTCACCCTATGTTATAACTATTACATGAGGAATCGCATCGGACATAATTTTCCACCACTGATCCAATGCCTTTGAGCTTTTCACATATTGTGCTTTGCTTATTTACTTTACCGTCGCTACTGTTACAGTTACTACAAAACTGCTATCTTTACTTTTGCCATTGTTACCATTACTATCATACTACTTTGCTAATAAATACTTTGCTGCAGATACTAAGTTATCCAGGTGTGGTTGAATTGATAACTCAACTGCTAATACTTGAGAATATTCTTTGGCTCCCCTTGTGTCGAATAAATAAATTTGGGTTGAATACTCTACCCTCAAAAACTGTTGCGATCCCATATACTTGTGGGTTATCAGAGAGCGCGATGAATCAGCCTCACCTAAAAGAGACCCTGTGCACCCCGGCCTTTTTGGAGCAAGTATTTACGGCTCTCAACACTGTTGACACGTATATCCAAGCTGCCCGGGATGGACTTACTGGAGTTACTCGCCTGTTCTCAAATTATATACATGTGAAAATTTATGCAATTTTAATATATAGATACTAGTAGCCCCCGGGACTTAAAGCGATAAGAACTAACCGATTTGAGGATCGTTTATGACCGCAGGTCCTCAAGGAGAAAAACAACACATTGTCCCAGGAGCTCGAAACAAGCCTGATACAATTAAATGCTGCTGTCACAGAGCTTGAAGAAATAAAGAGTGCCCCAATGACTGGGGGGAAAGATAAGAAACTAGAAGAGGAAGTGAAGAAGCAGGCCGGAGTGATAAAGAGCTTAAAGGCTCAACTTTTGGATGCGCAACAGGAGAACAAAAAGTTGAAGGGCGGCATATTCGGTATGACTTTTGAACCATCCGAAGTATTGATATAATCATATAATATGGAATGTTGTAATTCGGTTCATACAGGTCTGTTAACCGAACGCTAAGAGGAGAAAGTGTCCGGGCTTCGAAGTGACATTCTAAAAGAACTGTCAAAGCTGGATGAGCGTGCACTACAAAAAAAAGACACATCCGTGACATTTTGGGCCGAACGAATTTTTTTCTGTCATACATATGACACTTCTATGACGATAATTGTGACAAAACCCGGTATCATCATAGATGTGGTGGGCTCCTACTTCTATGACAAAAAATCATGACAGGAAATGGGCTTTTCATCCTGGGTGGGCCGGAGACGCAGCTGCATGACATTCTTTGGGTCGCCCATGACAGAAAAAACCATGGTAGAAGCGAGGGCAAGGAAAATTTCGGGGAGTTCCCAATTCCGGTGGGAGGTCGGGGGCCGAGCGATGCGCATTTCTCTCGTACACGTACGCGCGTGTGTGCGAGGCGTTGTCTCTAACTGAACCCGAGCGAGGCTTTGGGCTCTAACTGAACCCGAGCGATCGATCGATGGCTGTTAACTGAACCCGATCGAGCGATTCCCTCGCTACTGCTGCTAATTGAAGCCGATTGATTGGATGAACAGTGAGCGTTGCGGGGGGGTTTGGATGAACAGTGAGCGGTGGCGTTGCATGTGGATGAACAGTAGACGCTGGAGGGGTGCCCGTGGAGGGGTGGTTGAACGGGACCCCGTGGTGTGGAGGGCTGGATGAACAGTAGACGGTGGAGGGGTGCCCGTGGAGGGGTGGTTGAACAATAGCCAGTGGAGTAGCGCGCGGTGGAGGCTGGATGAACACGAGCCCGTGGAGGCTGGAGGAGGTCGACAGTAGCCCGTGGAGGCTGGAGGAGGTCGACGGTGGAGATGAACAGTATCCAGTGGAGTCCCGTTTTGCGGTACGCCACACCCCTTCTGATGAACAGGACCCCCGTTTCGACCATAGCGCTCCAACACAAGTCCGTTTCATCCGTTTTGCGGTACACCACACCCCTCACGATCAACAGGACCCCCGTTTCGACCGTAGGACGTCCGTTTCCTCCGTTTGGTGGTACGCCACACCCCTCCCGATCAACAGGACCCCCGTTTCGACCGTGGGAGGTCCGTTTCCTCCGTTTTGCGGTACACCACACCCCTCCCGATCAAAAGGACCCCGTTCCGAACGTAGGAGGTCCGTTTCCTCCATTCTGCGGTACGCCAGGCCTCGTTTCCATCGCTTGTTCCGTCCAAGCCCTCCCGATGAACACGACCACGCATTCCGTTCCGACCTAGCCGGTTGGCTCCCACGCGTTCCGTTGCCTCCCGAGAACACGACGCATTCCGTTGCCTCCCCATGAACACGACGCATTCCGTTGCCTCCCCATGAACACGACGTATTCCGTTGCCTCCCCATGAACACGATGACGACGCTGTTTCTCCGTTCCGACCCAGCCATGTACACGAGCCCTGGCCGTACGTATGCGCAAGTAGGCGTTCGAGACCCCGCCCGTATGTACAGATACGTGGCCATATTTTCTTTCTTGCACCCTGGCCGCTGTACGTACGTGTACATGCTACGTGCGCGCCTCTACTACGACATGTGCGCGCCTCTACTTCGACACATGTGCGCCTCTACTTCGACACATGCGCGCCTCTACATCCACCAGTATATATGTACGTACACGTTCGCAACCAGAATGACAATGCTACGTACGCTTCGACCAGGTGGGTCCCGACTGTCAGGCACTTCCTTGCGTGCGAACATCTCGCTGGTGGATCCCAGCAGTCAGGGGGGGGGGTGAATCGATTTTTTATTTTTTGCCCGGACGCACTTCCTTGCATGCGAAGATGTAGCTGGTGGGTCCCAGTAGTTAGGGGGCGAATCATTTTTTTTGCCCGGACGCACTTCCTTGCGTGTGAAGATGTAGCTGGTGGGTCCCAGCAGTCAGGGGGCGAATCATTTTTTTTGCCCGGACGCACTTCCTTGCGTGCGAAGATTTTGCTGGTGGGTCCCAGCAGTCAGGGGGAAACGTTTTTTTCGCGAAATACGGTGGCCGATCCGGTGGGTCCCCGCTGTCAGGTGGAGGAATCATTATTTTGCGCGTAATAAGGAGGCACTTCCTTGCTGCGTCTGTGGACCCAGCTGTCAGCCTCTCCACGTACAGTCCACGTCCGATGGAAGTTGTTCCTTGACCACATTGACCACGCCGCGCCGAGAGCACCACGGCGGTGGACGACGGCGAGGCCTAGGAAGGGGATGACTCGGAGCCGGGGAAGACGCATCAGTGGATGCCCATGCGAAGAGGAGTACGAGGGTTCATTGGTTCAGCTGCGGTGTGAGGCTGCTGTCGCCGCAGAATAATAGGGGGTGTGGGTGAGTAGAGGGATGGCCTGGCCAGCGGTGGGAGTAGTAGGGGGCAGTGAGGCCTCTGCGGCATCACAGTCGGCCACGGGAGGCAAGAGCACGCGGCACGAGCGGCGCTGGTTTGGGCGGCTGGAGCAAGAAGACCAGAGGTTGAAGAAGCACTACGGCCGTTGGATGAACATCATACGATAACAGGAGCTAGAATCGTTCATATTGACTAATTTGACAAAGCCCTCCGTCCCCGTCAACTTGGTAGGCCCACAAGTTAGCCTCCCACTATGTTGGGTTCCAGCTGGCTGGGGGAGTATTCATTTTTTGGCGCGTAGTAAGGAGGCACTTCCTTGCGTGCGAAGATAACTGGTGGGACCGACATGTCAGCGGGGGGCACGTTTTTTGCAAAATACATAGGCCCTTCCAGTGGGTCCCAGATGTCAGGTGGAGGAATCATTATTTTGCGTATAATAAGGAGGCATTTCCTTGTGTGCTGCCATGGACCCAGCTGTCAGCCTCTCCACGCACAGTCTACTTCCGATGGTGTCGTTCGTTGACCACGTTGACCATGCCACACCGAGCGCATCCAAGGTGGTGGACGACGGCGAGGCACCGGACAACAACGAGCCGGAGATGGGAAGACGCGGGAGTAGAGTTGCAGACAGAGAGGTGTACGAGGGTTAACTAGTTCTAGTGCGGTGTGGTTCAGCAGTCGGTGGAGAAGAACAGGAGGTGTGGAGGGGTGGAGGGATGGCCTGGCCAACGGTGGAGTAGCACTTCATAGCGAAGCGTGCTAAGCAGAGCTGCTAGCAGCAGGAGGCGGGAGGTGGTTCCGGCGACGCTGGAGGAAGAAGACAAGAGATTGAAGATGGATGCCGGTCGTTGGATGTAAATCCAACGGCTAACATGTCAGAATCATTTGTTGACTAAATTGACAACGACTTGTGTTGGCCTCGACCTATTGGCCCACATTTCAGCCTCCAAAAATGTGGCACGTATTCAACCCATTTTTTGAGAATTTATAGTCTTTTTTTGCGCGGTAGAATTTACAGTCAATTTGATCTCTTTTTTTTGAATTACAGCCATTAGCTGGGCTGGGTGAACAAATAATGTAGCGTCCATGCGACCCATTTATTTTATTTCCTAAAAAATTACAGGCCATTTGCACTTTCTCAAAATACACGATTTTGCTGGGCTGATTCTAATTATAATGTTGGGTTGGGCCAGCAATGTTATCAAAAAATAAAAAAGGGGCTAAGAATTTTGTTATAAATATATTTAAATAATAAGTGATATTATTACATTCGTCCTTAAATCTTACCAAGCTTTTGTACACAATCACTAGGATTTTCGTGCCAAAACAATCCAGGATTTTATTTGTTAAGAAATTATTTTTATAAGTTAATAAGATGTGGGATATTGTTTTCTTACACATGTAAGTATCTGTTAAATATATGATGACAATAAAAATAATATATAATAACATATAAAATAATTTAAATATATATAATATAGTTAGAAGGTAAACATAAGTTGGACCTGGCATTACTATTCTTATATATAAAAATAGAACATACCTCTGCGTTTACTTCAAAAAAATACATAAATTGGGCTGCCAAAAATAAAACCTCGGATGGGAGGTCCATAGGCCGGTCGATACATGACGGCCCTAAGAAAATACAAACAGGCCTATGGACCTCCCATCCGAGGTCGTGGGCTGCGCATGTTAAAATGAAAGCCTAGACGGGGCAGCCCAAAACCACGTCCAACACTTGCCGAAACTTCGTCCCTCGTTTTCTCTGTGTTTCGCACACTCGACATTGTGTGGGCATTTTGACTATGCATCATATGAAGATGTTGTGACGCCCCCGATTCAATCGTACACTAATCATACACGCAAACGTGTATGATCAAGATCAGGGACTCACGGGAAGATATCACAACACAACTCTAAAACATAAATAAGTCATACAAGCCTCATAATACAAGCCAGGGGCCTCGAGGGCTCGAATACAAGTGCTTGATCATAGACGAGTCAGCGGAAGCAACAATATCTGAGTACAGACATAAGTTAAACAAGTTTGCCTTAAGAAGGCTAGCACAAACTAGGATACAGATCGAAAGAGGCGCAGGCCTCCTGCCTGGGATCCTCCTAACTACTCCTGGTCATCGTCAGCGGCCTGCACATAGTATAGGCACCTCCAGTGTAGTAGGGGTCATCGTCGACGGTGGCGTCTGGCTCCTGGACTCCAGCATCTGGTTGCGACAACCAGAAAGAAAGGAAAGGGGGGAAAAGGGGGGAGAAAGCAACCGTGAGTACTCATCCAAAGTACTCGCAAGCAAGGAACTACACTACATATGCATAGGTATATGTGTAAGGAGGCCATATCGGTGGACTGAACTGCAGAATGCCAGAATAAGAGGGGGATAGCTAGTCCTATCGAAGACTACGCTTCTGGCAGCCTCCGTCTCGCAGCATGTAGAAGAGAGTAGATTGAAATCCTCCAAGTAGCATCTCCAAGTAGCAACTCCAAGTAGCATCTCCAGTAGCATCGCATAGCATAATCCTACCCGGCGATCCTCCCCTCGTCGCCCTGTGGAAACGCGATCACCGGGTTGTCTGTGGAACTTGGAAGGGTGTGTTTTATTAAGTATCCGGTTCTAGTTGTCATAAGGTCAAGGTACAACTCCAAGTCGTCCTGTTATCGAAGATCACGGCTATTCGAATAGATTAACTTCCCTGCAGGGGTGCACCACATAACCCAACACGCTCGATCCCATTTGGCCGGACACACTTTCCTGGGTCATGCCCGGCCTCGGAAGATTAACACGTCGCAGCCCCACATAGGCACAACAGAGAGGTCAGCACGCCGGTCTAAATCCTATGCGCGCAGGGGTCTGGGCCCATCGCCCATTGCACACCTGCACGTTGCGTACACGGCCAGTGAGCAGACCTAGCAACCTCCATTACAAAGGAAGTTGCGTTAACGCAGTCCAACCCGGCGCGCGCCGCTCAGTCGCTGACGTCAAGAAGGCTTCGGCTGATACCACGACGCCAGGATACCCATAACTACTCCCGCGTAGATGGTTAGTGCGTATAGACCAAATGGCCAGACTCAGATCAAATACCAAGATCTCGTTAAGCGTGTTAAGTATCCGCGAACGCCGAACAGGGCGAGGCCCACCTGTCTCCTAGGTGGTCTCAACCTGCCCTGTCGCTCCGCCACAAAGTAACAGTCGAGGGCCGTCGGGAACCCAGGCCCACCTCTACCGGGATGAAGCCACCTGTCCTTTCAGCCCCCTCATCAGAATCACTTGCGGGTACTCATCGAGCTGACCCGACTTTAGTCACCATCTGTATAGTATGTATGTATGTATAGTATATACCCGTGATCACCTCCCGAGTGATCACGGCCCAATAGTATAGCAAGGCAGACTGACAAGAATGTAGGGCCAATGATGATAAACTAGCATCCTATACTAAGTATTTAGGATTGCAGGTAAGGTATCAACAGATGTAGCAACAATGTCAGGCTATGCATCAGAATAGGATTAACAGAAAGCAGTAACATGCTACACTACTCTAATGCAAGCAGTATAGAGGAGAATAGGCGATATCTGGTGATCAAAGGGGGCTTGCCTGGTTGCTCTGGCAAGAGAGAGGGGTCGTCAACTCCGTAGTCGAACTGGGCAACAGCAGCGTCGGTCTCGTAGTCTACCGAAGAGAAGAGGGGGAAGAAACAATAAATACAGTGCAAACATAAGCAAGACGACGCAAGACATGACAAAGAGCGGTGCTAGGTGTGTCCTAATGCAGTATGAGGTGATGCCGGCGAAGGGGGAAAACATCCGGGAAAGTATCCCCGGTGTTCCGTGTTTTCGGGCAGAGGAGCCGGAGGGGGAAAGTTGCGAGTTTGATATGTTAGGGGTGTGTGGCGGACGAACGGGCTGCATATCCGGATTCATCTCGTCATTCTGATCAACTTTCATGTAGAGAGTATTTTCATCCGAGTTACGGATTATTTTATATTCATTTCAAAGTTTTACTCATTTTCTAGAATTAACAGATTATTTTAATTCGAAATTGCATTTATGACGTTAGCATGACATCAGCAGTCAACTCTGACAGTTGACTGGTCAAGCTGACACGTGGGTCCCATATGTCAGTGGAACATCTAGTTAACAGATTTTTAATTAGGTATAATTAGGTATGGAGCCTACTGCCACGGGCATGTTTTAAGTGAAATGTTATTTGGGCGCTGGGGTCCACATGTTATTGACTGCACAGTTAAACAGATTTATTAAACAATGTGAATTAGCAGGGGGTGGCCCATAGGTCATTGCCACAGGGGGTTGATTAGCACGATAATTAAGCACTAATCATAGATCCACGTCAACACGGTAACGACGGTGAGGCAGAGCGCACCGGCGACGACCGAGCGCTCTCCTCCGGCAAACTTTCTAGCGAGTGGTCGGCAGGGATCAAATGAGGGCCTCGTCGCGCACCCACTGGAACTACTAGTAGGTGCTGGGCCGATCAGAATCGACCACCACGTCGGCGTCGAGCGGCGGCAGAGGCACGACCTCGTTGGCTGGGCGTCTACAGGGCACGGGGAAGAGAGGGGAGAGGCTAGGTTGAGCCGGATTCTCACATCGTTGCAGAGGAGGGCTCGAGGAGGCCGGAGGAACCCTGCCGGCAAGGTCCAGCGACCCGAAGAGCCGACGGGCGTGTGGCAGCGCAGAGGGCTTGGGGTGGCGCGGCTCGGGGTCGACGGCGTCAGAACGGGGCGAGGAGGAAGCCGTGGCACGTGGGGAGGTGGCAAGCTTCGGCGGGGGTGGCGATGACGGCGGCGGTCGGTGGTGTTGCAGGTGCGGCGTGGGGACGATGAAGAAGCTGCGGGGAGGAGGCGGCAGTCATTAGCAGAGTTTTACTGTCGCTTAATTATCCGGGCGTCACAATTCTCCTCCACTACAAGAAATCTCGTCCCGAGATTTAAGAGGGGAGTAAGGGGGGAAGTTCTGGTTACGATATTCTAACGGATCTTCTCGAAGAAGTTAATCACTTTCGTTGATGTCTTCAATTCTTTATTCCAATGCATCATGATGAAGTTGTCTTCCTTCGGGAACTCCATCGTACTTACGAAAGGATAATGGGGTATTTCGAAAGAACGGACCACTACAATGTTTGCTTATCTAGCAGATAACGTCAGGAAAGGTGGCGGAAAGTAACTCTCGAATTGAAACTTTAGACATTATTGAGAACAAAGTGAGGAGGTATCCTGAGAAGTTTCGAGCAGATAGACAATCGTTCGTTGCCTGAAACAGAGTGTGAAAGGGGCTCAGAGCAATGGGAATTAGTATTGCGCCTGATACCATAATAGATCACTAGGCAGGTGGCCCGTGAATTACATACAAAGTCAAGCGCGAGGAATAACTTTGACAATAGGTTGTACAGGAGAGTCAGGTTTTGATCTTGTGGAACTGTGGGTTATGGGCCCACCATGTGGGTTAAAGTAAGAAGGCCGTTGACATCTTGCATGGTCATGATAGCAAGACATGTCAGAGGGTAGGCTATCAGTTATGTTGGCAACAATGTCGGTATCAAGGGCGAGGGACGAAGAGAACCATTTTCCTGCTCATTGAACGAGGCGGACCATTAGGCAAAGTTCTCGTCCATCGGTGGCTACCAGAATGTTATCAATAATAGTAATAGGGTCTTGCTGACAGAATTGTACACCGAGGTGTTTACATAAGCAGGAGAATATTACTGCTTAGATTATATAGATCACAAGAAACGTTAAACCAACCAATGGAAAGGAAAATATGATTATCAAATTAAACAAAACAATGGAAAGGAAAATGTGTTTAAACACATATTTCAAGGGTATATCCTTCCCAAGGACAAGCAGAGCATGATATCCATGAGAGGATATAATGTAGAAAACTCTTTAGGTAGGGGAGAGAATTTTCATGACATTATCCATATAGCGGTGTTTGGATAATCGAGCCGGAAACATTTAGCATTGAGCTTCAAATGTTTTTGTTGAAAATTGGAGTACCATGGACATGCTTCGAGATAGCATTGACATGGTCTTCAAGCAAAGGTCGGACTTCGGATACAGGAAGGATCCATCAGGAACAACTTGTAGAATAAGTCTTACAATTTCCTCATGGAAGAAGGGATAACCTTGCTAATAAGGAAACTATAACAGCAGGTCATCCAGCCAGGTGGGCTGGGCATGCCATCACCTTACCGGGTCATAAAAAGATCAATGTTATAACTCTTGGAAATATGTTCCAACCATCACATCTGTCCGAGGTTCATATCCGATTGGTGTCAGGATACCTCCGACTTAGGATGCGTGAGAAGAAAAGGTGCACCACAAATTGACGAGATGACATTGTAAGATTCTTGGGAAATGAACTATGGAAGCATGTTCCGAAACAAACGTTCATCATTAAATCAAGGATAGGGGAGGAGATGGCTGGTGGACTCAGCGCTAATTAATTGAGATTTCCAAAAAAAATTGATTTCCACAATTATATGAACAAAGAGATAACATTTGCCAGATCAAATGATATAATGATGTATGCTCGAGGACATCATACACATTTAAACATTGGTTGAAAGGTGCACCCGAATATGGGCTGGGTTGCACGACCAACGTCGGAATGGTGATTCAATAATCAATAGTCTAAGTATGAACGGGCGACCATTAACTTCAAAGCAAGAGGGTTGCGAGAAGGGCAGAATCCAAACAACACCGCTCACTTGTTGGTACCCCGGTTGGAATCAACACGAGGACCCAAGAAAGAATGGTGATGGTGAGAAGTATCACAATACCAAGAATTCCTTAAGTGGTGGAGCAGTCCTCACAATATCCTTGATATTAAAAGATGGTAATACTCCAAGGTAAAGAAGAACAAATGTTGGATAGCAGGGATCTCAAGGTATAACACAAAACGCGAACAAGTTTGTGTTGAACGGAAGGCAATAAAGTGGTCGATGATAACACAAATCATCGAGGGCAAGGACGGTATTTCTCATCAAGAATTCGATAGATATCTTGGAAGAGCTCAGAATGCTGATGATGATCACGACACATTTGTCGAGAGATCTCATGAAGATGTAATCGATCAGCGATGACATCAAGTTGAAGGAATGACGAAGCGAAAGGTTATTGGAACCATGGGTACGACACAAACTCGAATCAAGCTTGCTGTTCAAGGCAAAATGATATGATGAGGAAAATCGACATAAGCTTAGCTCATCGTCGACAATTTGTGCTTCAGGAAGAAGGACCAGGTAGCACAGTTAAATTTAGCACGATAATGATATAGCCGATCAGGCTTGGGATGAAGTGATCGGGTAGAAACTTGTAAGCAAGGAAGATTGCTAAGAATGGTTGAATCGTAGAAAGGACATGATTCAGTTATCGATGTATTTGAGTGACTAACCACTCAGAACCTAGGAAACATTGGAATCGGTGAGAATGTAGTACTTGATGAAGAACTCATAAGAAGTTATGGTGTTCCGTGATAACCTCGAGATACCAGGGAGTAATACTCGACGACGGATCAAAGTAGAGGTTGGACTGGGGGATTGCTCTATAGAAGACAAGTGTTTAAACTTGCCCGAGAAATGGAAACAAAGAATAACAATATGGTCGAAACCATAACTAAAAGGGGTCCAATTTAATGACACCGAAAGAATTACTCGAATGAGTAAATATTAGGCAAGAAGCTTCCATGATAAGTTCCACTTCGGGTCCATGGGCATGAACACAGAGTTCAAGGTCGACTCCCACTTCTCTAATGCATAACCTTTCATTTACTTCTCGCGTTCGATGAAGTTGTAGTGCTGAAATCTTATCTGGCAAAATACCAGAAGAGTATGACTCGTGAAAACTTTTGAGTTCACATAGATTAGGTAAGGCATTGTTTCAACCCGTCGGGGCATCTAGGAATATATACAACAAACTTCGGAGTAAATAACTTAAGCTCGGGAGCAGAGCATGGTTGACAAAAGCAGGGGATACAATTTACCGAAGGCATTATGTATCAGGTAAAGAACTCACAAGAATTTTGGTTGTGAAGGACACAGTCGGATAATAACCCAGCAATGGGTAGGGCGGTCCACAACGGGACTGATGTGAGTATCAATACTCAATCAGGGAAGAAGGAATGCCAAGGCATCAAATTATAGAAACAACTGACTAATTCAAAGCTTAATGCAAAGAAATTTTATGATTTCCAAATCAAGGGATCAGAAGCAAACGCTCTGATCAAGGATGGATAAGTTGAGTAGGCTTAGGGGTACAATTGATGGCAATTAGATTGGTCGAGATCCAGCTCATGTTTAAAGTGACGTCTGAGTCGAAAAGATAATTTAAAAGGACCAACTGATGATTGCGTGCATTCGCACTCATGTTGAATCAAAAGGATCAAAATGACGATGCCTAAGGATACTAACGAATATTGCCAGACATATGGAAATCATCCATCATGCAAGTAGACAAGTATGACAGAGCAATAAGCTACTAAGAATTTTTGGAGGATCGAATAGTATTTAGAAGACCATTGTGAAACAAATGAACAACTGGGGGATGAGCGGATACTCGATAAGTGCGAGAATTATCCATAGGGGTATTCAGGTGACAAAGAACAGCAAGGCAGTAAGCTCAAAGGATTCTCGGAACAACAGAGAGAATTTCAAGGTATCTTGTAATAACAAGATCAACTGGGGATGAATGTAAGAATAACTACTGCAAGTAGTTATCCATAAGGGTTGACGGTGGAAGGGGAATTGCAAATGCGATGAACATAAGTTCTCGGGTTAACAGCGGAGAGTATCTTCAGGGTCTTCACGTGCAGCAGACGATCATCAGAAATAAGGGGCTCTCCTGGTGAAAGTGATAACGAGACCCTAATGTTAGGTTTAGCAAAATTCATTTAACACGAATAGAAGAGAGATCAGAGCCCAGAGTATAGACAGGGAGTAAAAGATCCTAATACCACCCAATGGCGACGTGGGCCCATGGGCCGCATAGCCATGTTAGTAAAAGTTTTGTAAAGTCTAGACACGACTTCAGCCAAGAGTTGGAAGGGGGATTCCTACAGGCAGTCGGCTCTGATACCAACTTGTGACGCCCCCGATTCAATCGTACACTAATCATACACGCAAACATGTACGATCAAGATCAGGGACTCACGGGAAGATATCACAAACACAACTCTAAAACATAAATAAGTCATACAAGCCTCATAATACAAGCCAGGGGCCTCGAGGGCTCGAATACAAGTGCTCGATCATAGACGAGTCAGCGGAAGCAACAATATCTAAGTACAGACATAAGGTAAACAAGTTTGCCTTAAGAAGGCTAGCACAAACTGGGATACAGATCGAAAGAGGCGCAGGCCTCCTGCCTGGGATCCTCCTAACTACTCTTGGTCGTCGTCAACGGCCTGCACGTAGTAGTAGGCACCTCCAGTGTAGTAGGGGTCGTCGTCGACGGTGGCGTCTGGCTCCTGGACTCCAGCATCTGGTTGCGACAACCAGAAAGAAAGGAAAGGGGGAAAAAGGGGGGAGAAAGCAACCATGAGTACTCATCCAAAGTACTCACAAGCAAGGAACTACACTACATATGCATAGGTATATGTGTAAGGATGCCATATCGGTGGACTGAACTGCAGAATGCCAGAATAAGAGGGGGATAGCTAGTCCTATCGAAGACTACGCTTCTAGCAGCCTCCGTCTCGCAGCATGTAGAAGAGAGTAGATTGAAACCCTCCAAGTAGCATCTCCAAGTAGCAACTCCAAGTAGCATCTCCAGTAGCATCGCATAGCATAATCCTACCCGGCGATCCTCCCCTCGTCGCCCTGTGGAAAAGCGATCACCGGGTTGTCTGTGGAACTTGGAAGGGTGTGTTTTATTAAGTATCCGGTTCTAGTTGTCATAAGGTCAAGGTACAACTCCAAGTCGTCCTGTTACCGAAGATCACGGCTATTCGAATAGATTAACTTCCCTGCAGGGGTGCACCACATAACCCAACACGCTCGATCCCATTTGGCCGGACACACTTTCCTGGGTCATGCCCGGCCTCGGAAGATCAACATGTCGCAGCCCCACCTAGGCACAACAGAGAGGTCAGCATGCCGGTCTAAATCCTATGCGCGCAGGGGTCTGGGCCCATCGCCCATTGCACACCTGCACGTTGCGTACGCGGCCGGTGAGCAGACCTATCAACCTCCATTACAAAGGAAGTTGCGTTAACGCAGTCCAACCCGGCGCGTGCCGCTCAGTCGCTGACGTCAAGAAGGCTTCGGCTGATACCACGACACCGGGATACCCATAACTACTCCCGCGTAGATGGTTAGTGCGTATAGACCAAATGGGCAGACTCAGATCAAATACCAAGATCTCGTTAAGCGTGTTAAGTATCCGCGAATGCCGAACAGGGCCAGGCCCACCTGTCTCCTAGGTGGTCTCAACCTGCCCTGTCGCTCCACCACAAAGTAACAGTCGGGGGCCGTCGGGAACCCAGGCCCACCTCTACCGGGATGGAGCCACCTGTCCTTTCAGCCCCCTCATCAGAATCACTTGCGGGTACTCATCGAGCTGACCCGACTTTAGTCACCATCTGTATAGTATGTATGTATGTATAGTATATACCCGTGATCACCTCCCGAGTGATCACGGCCCAATAGTATAGCAAGGTAGACTGACAAGAATGTAGGGCCAATGATGATAAACTAGCATCCTATACTAAGTATTTAGGATTGCAGGTAAGGTATCAACAGATGTAGCAACAATGTCAGGCTATGCATCAGAATAGGATTAACGGAAAGCAGTAACATGCTACACTACTCTAATGCAAGCAGTATAGAGGAGAATAGGCGATATCTGGTGATCAAAGGGGGGGCTTGCCTGGTTGCTCTGGCAAGAGAGAGGGGTCGTCAACTCCGTAGTCGAACTGGGCAGCAGCAGCGTCGGTCTCGTAGTCTACCGAAGAGAAGAGGGGGAAGAAACAATAAATACAGTGCAAACATAAGCAAGACGACGCAAGACATGACAAAGAGCGGTGCTAGGTGTGTCCTAACGCAGTATGAGGTGATGCCGGCGAAGGGGGAAAACATCCGGGAAAGTATCCCCGGTGTTCCGTGTTTTCGGGCAGAGGAGCCGGAGGGGGAAAGTTGCGAGTTTGATATGTTAGGGGTGTGTGGCAGACGAACGGGCTGCATATTCGGATTCGTCTCGTCGTTCTGATCAACTTTCATGTAGAGAGTATTTTCATCCGAGTTATGGATTATTTTATATTCATTTTCAAAGTTTTACTCATTTTCTAGAATTAACAGATTATTTTAATTCGAAATTGCATTTATGACGTCAGCATGACATCAGCAGTCAACTCTGACAGTTGACTGGTCAAGCTGACACGTGGGTCCCATATGTCAGTGGAACATCTAGTTAACAGATTTTTAATTAGGTATAATTAGGTATGGAGCCTACTGCCACGGGCATGTTTTAAGTGAAATGTTATTTGGGCGCTGGGGTCCACATGTTATTGACTGCACAGTTAAACAGATTTATTAAACAATGTGAATTAGCAGGGGGTGGCCCATAGGTCATTGCCACAGGGGTTTGATTAGCACGGTAATTAAGCACTAATCATAGATCCACGTCAACATGGTAACGACGGTGAGGCAGAGCGCACCGGCGACGATCGAGCGCTCTCCTCCGGCAAACTTTCTAGCGAGTGGTCGGCAGGGATCGAACGAGGGCCTCATCGCGCACCCACTGGAACTACTAGCAGGTGCTGGGCCGGACAGAATCGACCACCACGTCGGCGTCGAGCGGTGGCAGAGGCACGACCTCGTCGGTAGGGCGTCTACAGGGCACGGGGAAGAGAGGGGAGAGGCCAGGTTGAGCCGGATGCTCACATCGTTGCAGAGGAGGGCTCGAGGATGCCGGAGGAACCCTGCCGGCAAGGTCCGGCGACCGGACGGGCCGACAGGCGTGTGGCAGCGCAGAGGGCTTGGGGTGGCGCGGCTCGGGGTCGACGGCCTCAGATCGGGGCGAGGAGGAAGCCGTGGCACGTGGGGCGGTGGCGAGCTTCGGCGGGGGTGGCGATGACGGCGACGGTCGGTGGTGTTGCAGGTGCGGCGTGGGGACGATGAAGAAGCTGCGGGGAGGAGGCGGCAGTCCTCGGGCGCATGCATGCTCGCTGAGGCCGCAGGGAGCAGCGGCGGACGCCGGAAGGGCCGGTGAAGGAGACGCGGGGACGGCGTGCGGCGATGACTGGGTGAGGCGATGCGACGAGGACGTGCGACATCGGGGCACCGGGGTC
>NC_041385.1:380077608-380079685 GCF_002162155.2 Triticum dicoccoides | reverse complement strand
GGGCGGCGAGCGTTGCGTGCTCCCGATCCAGATCCAGGGGATCGGGGGAAGTGGGGGTGTGGTGGTGGATTAGGGTTTGGTCAGGTGGGGGGATAAGGGGGACCGGGGTGGGCCGGCAAGGGGGGCCTGGTAGCCCTGTTGGGCCGAACGGCCCAGGGAAGGATGGGTCTTCCTTCGTTCTCTTTTTATTTGCTTAGTTTTTGTTTTACTTTTCTTTTTCTATTTATATTTTAGGATCTAATTATTTTATTTTTGTAAAACACATCCTTAGCACCTAGATTAGCATATCAAGTTAGACCAGTGCCATAGAAAGTTTTTAGTGCCCAATTAAATTAGTTTAAAATTATATTAAATATAAAAGGTATTTACTTAATTGTTTTACCTACTGTTTTAATTATTTTAGAGCCTTTAAACATTTTATAAAAGTGGGGTTTCTTCACCATAATTATCTATGCAATATTTGGTTCACTCCGAACATTTTTGTTCCAATGTTTGAAAACTTTTGTTGTTTGCCATATTTTGAATTGAGTTTTGAATCGGTTTTGAACTAACAAAAGATTAGCAACAGTAACGGAGGTGACGTGGCATCATTAGCAGAGTTTTACTGTCGCTTAATTATCCGGGCGTCACAGATGTGCTATGCATGAATGTTGATCAGCATGATGTTAACTGGCTGGTAGTTCCATTTTCGACCATGAATAAAACTTCCAACATGATGTTAACCCTGTTTGAAAAGGCCGTGTTAATATAAATGCTCTGCCTTTGAAAGTTGCAGTTTCTTATCTGAAACTGAACTTGCAGTTTCTTATCTGAAACTGAAACTTGCAGTTTCTTCTCTGAGAATCACATTGTCTGCACTTTTATACTCCTATGAAACTACATTTTTTAAGTGCTAAAAATAGATCTCTAGAATTCATAAAATACTTCATATGCTCAGTACTGCAAATCTGAAATTCAAAAGACATTCATATCTGAAAGTACTCTCAAAATACGCAACACAAAACACAATTCACAACCTGCAAATACTGATAACCCTAAGCTCCTCCTGACAATTCACAACCTGCCCGACTATTGGGCTGGGGGGGCAGCCCCCTCCTATTCCTCGGCGACAGACAACCACCCCGTGAGACGATGTGAACGGCGAGGGAGACGATGGCGGGGAAGCATCGTCGGGCCAACTGCTTTTCTCCTCTTGTAGTTGGGTTCGGTCGACGAAGACTCCACCGGCTCGCTCTGGCAGGACACCCTCACAAACGTCACCCTGTAGATGCCCGATCCTTCAATCTCTGGTGGATGCTCCATCTGGGATCGATACTCCCACCACCGCTCCCTCACGATCGGATTCGGTGAATCTGTTTGCTCCATGGCCTAGAGGAGCAGCTGTAACGCCCCGGATTCGATGCGCCAGGTGTCTGCCAGTTATTCGACGTTGTTGTCATGTCCTTTGCTTGCGTGTTGCATTTTATCATGTCATCATGTGCATTGCATTGCGTACGTGTTCATCTCATGCATCCGAGCATTTTCCCCATTGTCCGTTTTGCAATCCAGCGCTCCTATGTCCTCCGGTGTCCCCCTCTTCTCTCTTTTCATGAGTGGGTGTTAAACGTTCTCAGAATGGACCGAGGCTTGCCAAGTGGCCTTGGTATACCACCGGTAGACCGCCTGTCAAGTTTCGTGCCATTTGGAGGTCGTTTGGTAATCTAACGGTTAACCGGGTAACCGTAAAGCCTCCTTTCTCTTTGCAGCCCAACACCCCTTCCAAAGTGGCCCAAAACCAATCTAACTCCCCTCCATGCTCTCGGTCGTTCGATCACTATCGTGTGGGCGGAAACCGCTCCTCATTTGGACTCTCCTAGCTCCCTCTACCTATATAACTAGCCCCTTCCCCAAAATTCGCGGATGATCCCTCTAACCCTAGCCATTTTTCGTCCCCGCTGCCACCGGACACGTCCGGCCGCAGCCGGACACGTCCGGGTCGCCCCGCCGCCACCACGTGGCATGCCACCATTCGCCTGCCGCGCCGCCCCGCACCGCCGGCCCGTCGCAGCCCGCGCCAGGCCCGCCCGAGCCCATCGGA
>NC_041385.1:380065305-380077244 GCF_002162155.2 Triticum dicoccoides | reverse complement strand
CCGCTCTCCGCTTCCGCCCGGCCGTGGCCCTCCCTCCGTCGCCGGGGCCTCGCCTCGAAGCCCTTCTCCATCCGGCCCGCGCCTCCTGCCCGGCGCCCCGAGCTCGCCGGATCTCCTCGCCCCCGACTGTCGCGCCGCCGCCATGGCGCACGCGCCCGGCCCCCGCTCCTAGCCGGAGCTCTGCCGTTGCCGATCTAGTCGAGGCCGACGTCCTCGTCCCGGATCCGGCCGCTCCCCTCGCTCCCTTGCCGTTCCGGCCGCCGGAGTCCCCAGCTCCGGCGAGACCTCTCCTCAGCGCCGCCCGCCTCCTTGCTCGGGAGGCCGAACCCCAGTGCCCACGTGGGCCCCGGCCCAGCTACGCCAGGCCGCCGGCTTAGCGCGCCGGCCTGCCAAGCCTCCCCGCCACCTTGGGCTGAGCCCGCTAGGTGAGAACCCCTTATCCTCCGCCCCGGGCACACTTTAGCTATCCCGCGCTCGCAGTAGAATATTTGGCTAAGTCCCCAGTCTGTGTAATTTTCATGCCCTGTTCAACGTATGATATTTCTGCATCCATAGCTCCGTTTCGTACGTGTAATATGTCAAATTGTTCGCCTCGAAGAGTACATCATTTCATTCCATTGCATCGTTTTCATTTGAGGTCATCTTGATGCCTGAATCATCGTCGTAAGAGTGCTTCATGATGTTTTCTGCTGTCTGTTATCAGAACGAGCTCTTTTGTCATTTTTGCCATGATTGATGTGTGCATCCTATGAGGTTGATGTACACATGTGTTTTGAACTATGCCATGCCATCTTTACAGGGGTGATTACCATGTATTTTTGTGATCAATGTGGTGACTAGCACAAGCATGCAAACTAGGCTTCGTGTTAATGCTGATTTTAGTCCCTGTTCTGCTGTAATTTTGATGCCATATAAACATGTTGCTACAAATCATTCTATGCATAATCTGGAGATGTTCTATAAACATGTTTTGATCTACACGTCATTCTCTATCCATCCATGCCCCTGGTTGCATTTATAGGTTGTTGTAGCTTGTTCATATCTTGCTCCAAAGTTGCTTCATAATGTTGCTGTCAGCCTGTTAACATTAAGTTCAATTGTTTACATGTGTTTTGCTAGAGATCCATGCATCCTATGACCTTGCTCTTGCCATGCTTAGCTTCACAAATATGTCTTCTTACTGTTGGGTGCCTTGCCATGCCATGTATTGCTCTGTAGTGAGTTGCACAAGCTCATCTACATGCCTTCATAATTATGTTTCTGCCATGTTTGAATCTGTTTAAAAACTTGCTATGTTTACATGGGTGCCATCATATTCTATGATCCTTTTTGGCTTATGGTCAGTAAGGGACTTTTGATCTATGCAATTAGTAGATTCATGCCATGCCTTTGTTTGTCATGATAAGTTCCTGTAACATGTTGTTTGATAGCTCTAAACATTGCATCATGATGTTTTTTTCTGCAAAGTATGAAATTGTTATAACTTGCAATCTTACCATGTGTGTTTGAGCATGTACTAGTGATTTCTGGAGATAGCTCAGTGTTCATGTTTTGTAATGCTTTACCTGTACATCATGCCCATGCCTTTTGTTATCATGTTTGGGTGCTGTAGCATGTTGTTTTGATGCTTGCAATATGCCTAGTCGCTGTTTTGGACAGTTTGTCTTTTAAACTTGTTCCATGTGTGTGTTCAACCGCTGCTCCGTTTTGAGTGTGCTCTATATGAAACTTGCTTAGAATTGCATGTTGCTTCATATTATCATGTTGCATCCTTGTTTTGGTGTGTTTGCTTGATGTTTGGCGTGCATTTTGCATCAATGCCATGTTTAACTTGTTTTGCTCATATCTTCTAGGCCGTAGCTCCGAACTAAATGAACTTTATATGTAACTTGACTAGAATCTCGTGTAGATCATCCTTGTGCATCTTAACTTGATGTTTAACTACTTGAACATAAGGTTTATTCAGATCTGGACCAATTTCGAAATATGCATATGAGGACTTATCGGAATTGTTATATGTTGTTCCCGGCCTCATTTAAACTTGCCTTGATGTGTTGCTCTTGTTTGCATCATCTCTTGCCATGAGTAGCTTCATGTAGCTTTGTCATGCATCATGCTTGTTGTGCATCATGTCGTGTTCATGTGTGGTATGTTTACTATGTTGTGTGCTTCTTCTCAATAGTTCCTGTTTCATTGCGATCGTGAGGATTCGTTCATCTACGCTTGGTTCGGCTTCATCCGTTCGTCTTCTTCATGGACTCGTTCTTCTTCCTTGCGGGATTTCAGGCAAGATGACCGGTACCCTACATCTCACTACTATCATTGCTATGCTAGTTGCTTCGTTCTATCGCTATGCTGCGCTACCTATCACCTGTTTATCAAGCTATCCCAAATTGCCATGAACCTCTAACCTTTGACACCTTTCCTCTGCAAACCATTGTTTGGCTATGTTACCACTTTTGCTCAGCCCCTCTTATAGCGTTGCTAGTTGCAGGTGAAGCTGAAGATTACTCCATGGTGGACAGGATTTTGGTTGGGATATCACAATATCTCTTATATTATTAATGCATCTATATACTTGGTAAAGGGTGGAAGGCTCGGCCTTTTGCCTAGTGTTTTGTTCCACTCTTGCCGCCCTAGTATCCGTCATACCAGTGTTATGTTCCCGGATTTTGCGTTCCTTACGCGGTCGGGTGATTTATGGGACCCCCTTGACAGTTCGCTTTGAATAAAACTCCTCCAGCAAGGCCCAACCTTGGTTTTACCATTTGCCTCACCACCACCTACTTTTCCCTTGGGAGTCGCTCTCTCGAGGGTCATCTTTATTATAGCCCCCCCCCGGGCCAGTGCTTGTCTAAGTGTTGGTCCGAACTAGAGCCCTTTGCAGCGCCCCCTCAGGGAAACTTGAGGTCTGGTTTTAGTTGTACGGATTGCTCATCCGGTGTTGCCCTGAGAACGAGATATGTGCAGCTCCTATCGGGATTGTCGGCGCATCGGGCGGTCTTGCTGGTCTTGTTTTACCATTGTCGAAATGTCTTGTAAACCGGGATTCCGAGTCTGATCGGGTCTTCCTGGGAGAAGGTCTATTCCTTTGTTGATCGCGAGAGCTTGTCATGGGCTAAGTTGGGACACCCCTGCAGGGTATAATCTTTCGAAAGCCGTGCCTGCGGTTATAGGCAGATGGGAATTTGTTAATGTCCGGTTGTAGATAACTTGACACGAGATCTGAATTAAAACGCATCAACCACGTGTGTAGCCATGATGGTCTCTTTTCGGCGGAGTCCGGGAAGTGAACACGGTTTCTGAGTTATGTTTGACGTAAGTAGGAGTTCAGGATCACTTCTTGATCATTACCAGTTGACGACCGTTCTGCTTGCTCTCTTCTCGCTCTTATTTGCGTATGTTAGCCACCATATATGCTTAGTTGCTGCTTCAGCTTCACCACCTTACCCCTTCCTTCCCCTTTAAGCTTTGCTAGTCTTGATACCCATGGTAATGGGATTGCCGAGTCCTCGTGGCTCACAGATTACTACAACAACAGTTGCAGGTACAGGTTGTGCGATGATCATGACGCGAGAGCGATGCTTGCTTGCGTTGAGTTCTTCTTCTGCTTCTTCTTCGATCAGGGGATAGGTTCCAGGTCGGCAGCCTGGGCTAGCAGGGTGGATGTCGTTTGAGTTTCTGTTTGTGATTCATCCTTAGACGGATGTTGATCTTATGTATGATGATGTTGTATATGTGTGGCATTGTATGCCTTATGTATGTATCCCCATCTATTATGTAATGTTGATGTAATGATATCCACCTTGCAAAAGCGTTTCAATATGCGGGTCTATCCTTGGTGGGACCTTCGAGTTCCTTTTGGATAGGGTCGCATATTGAGCGTGACAAGTTGGTATCAGAGCCTCGACTGACCCTAGGAGCCCCCTTGATTGATCGTGTAGTTTGACCGTTGTTGAGTCTAGAAGAAACTGTTTTTCGGAGTCTAGTTATATCGGAGAGTAGGAATTCTTTTACTCCTCAGCCCCTTTGTCGCTCTGGTAAGGAATCTTGACATAGGTGTTTTGAATTACTCCTCTTCCCCTTCAAATTTTTCTTTAGGATCACCCAGTTGGTTTTCCGATCGTTGGTTCTCTTCTCTTTTCATCCGGTGCATTTCTCGTCAAGTCGACTCGAGCCTCTTCATCTTTGAGTTCAATCCTCAGTTGTTTTCTTTTCCCACCCGCCCTCCCCTTTTCTTCTTGGAACCGGAGTCCGTAATCGAGTATCCATCCTACTCGTGTGAAGTTTTTGCTTTCTTTCCTCAATGTTTTCAACCGGTGTTCTCTCTTCAAGATATTCGTCGTTTCCCCTTCCAAGTTGCCTTTGTTTTCCCGCCCTCCCACCCTTTTCTTCCCGGAGTCTCTTCAGTCTTCCCTCAGTTATCTCAACCGGTGAATTCTCATTTTGTTCGTCATTCTTCATCCCTTTTCTTTTTCTGGTGGACTCAACTCAAGTTTTTCGGGTTGATCACATCCTTTTTCCTTGGATCGAGTGTTTTCCCTGCTCGTTCGCCTCTCGCCAGTTTATCATCCCGGAGTTCGTAAGACATCTCAGGGGATTTGTTTGTGTCCGAGTTAATTCGAGGTGGTCACCTCATTCAAATATTTCAAGTGTTCCGGTGCATCATCTATCTATTCAATAATCCTTTTCAACGGTGTTTCTTTTAGTGGGCCCTAACCCACAGGTCTTTCCCCAGGATCTTACCTGACTCTTCTAATTTCCCCGGAGTGTTTCTCAATTCTTTTCAAGTCCGACGTAAGAATGGATTTCATCAGTCAGATGTTTTTCCAAGATCGATTTCAATTCATTTCATTGTTGGCTCAACCTCTTCGCTTTTCATTCTACTAGAGTACCTTAGTAATTTCAGTGTTGTTTCTGATCGTCATGTCAAGACCGAAGAAGAGTTTTCCCTCTCAATCTTGTCTGTTCTCCCGAAGATTCGTGGTTCTAACTTCTTATCATCCTCTCAAATTATTCCATTTGTCAGATATTCTTTCTTAACCATCCGGAGTTTGTCAGAAGTTGTCTTTCCGTTTCTTTTCATCGGAGGCCATTGTTCCCGAAGAATTCTTCGTCCTCACATTTCAGCTATCGTTATCTAATTATCCCGGTGCCTCGTTCAAGTGTTCTTTAATCAGCTCGACTTCTTCCCGTTCTCTTGCATCTAAATCCCCTCTAGCTTATAGGTTCTTCTAATTCTTACCAGTGATTCTTTCTCTTTCATCAGTTATTTTCATTTCTTACGGTGGTTCGTTCAAGATTCTTTTTCTTTGATTATTATATCAATTTCATACGATCTTTTCAATCCTACCGGTGGTTCATGAAGACCTTCTCAAGTTTACGTCCTGTCACTTCTCAATCCTTTTCAAGAAGAATAAGTAGTATGCCAAATCCGTTGCTTGTCATCAATTTAATTTGATGAAGGATAAGCATACAATAAATCTTATTCGTATTTCGTCTAAGTGAGTAATACCTTCCTTCGGAGTTTGTTCTTGGTGAATAAATTCTACTTCCAAATGTTTCCCATCTTTTCTTTTCCGAAGTTCAATTTCCTCGGCCTTCTTGTCGGAACCTCCATCTAAATCATCGCAAGGCTTTAATCTTATTCTTTCATCCTTCATTCTATTTCATCATCCTTTCGTTACCGGAGTTCTTCATGGTGGTTCTTCATGATTTAATCTTTTCTTCAAGAGTTCATCAAGATTTTGTTGGCGGAGTTCAAGTATCTTTTCTTCTCGCGTCTCGAACTGCAATTAATTCTTCATTTTCTTTTGAAGTGGAGTTTTGCATTTCTTCATTCTTCTTAGCTATTCAATCATTTCAGTTTGCGGCTGGTTATCACCTTATAATTTCGAGATGGTTTCCATAATACCACAACAAGCTTATTCTTTCGTTGTTGATTTTCTCAACAACTCCATTCAATCCTTCCTTCTAAGTTCTTTTCATTCAATTCTTCCGGAGGCATTGCGTTGCTTATGTCGTTAAGTATCATTCCATCTTGTGAAGTTCGTATTCTATTCTTTCCTTGTTCAACCGGAGTGTTGTCTAAATCATTTAATTCTTATTCGTTACTTATCTCATTCTAACCGGAGTGCTTTCATAGTCTATCTGATTCCGTGAGCATTTGATTCTCGTCATTCTTGTCGTTCCTCTCTTATTCTCAAGTGCTCTCGATTCTTTGCTTCTTCTCTTGAGTTCTTGTTTTCACCTCATCCCTTTTCCCTTCCGTCTCGGTCCTAAGATCTCGGGACGAGATCTCTTGTTAGTGGAGGAGTGTTGTAACGCCCCGGATTCGATGTGCCAGGCGTCTGCCAGTTATTCGACGTTGTTGTCATGTCATTTGCTTGCGTGTTGCATTTTATCATGTCATCATGTGCATTGCAGTGCATACATGTTCGTCTCATGCATCCGAGCATTTTCCCCGTTGTCCGTTTTGCAATCCAGCGCTCCTATGTCCTCCGGCGTCCCCCTCTTCTCTCTTTTTGTGAGTGGGTGTTAAACGTTCTCGGAATGGACCGAGGCTTGCCATGTGGCCTTGGTATACCACCGGTAGACCGCCTGTCAAGTTTCGTGCCATTTGGAGGTCGTTTGGTAATCCAACGGTTAACCGGGTAACCGTAAAGCCTCCTTTCTCTTTGCAGCCCAACACCCCTTCCAAAGTGGACCAAAACCCATCTAACTCCCCTCCATGCTCTCGGTCGTTCGATCACGGTCGTGTGAGCGAAAACCGCTCCTCATTTGGACTCTCCTAGCTCCCTCTACCTATATAACTAGCCCCTTCCCCGATATTCGCGGATGATCCCTCTAACCCTAGCCATTTTTCGTCCCCGCCGCCACCGGACACGTCCGGCCGCAGCCGGACACGTCCGGGTCGCCCCGCCGCCGCCACGTGGCCTGCCGCCATTCGCCTGCCGCGCCGCCCCGCGCCGCCGGCCCGTCGCAGCCCGTGCCAGGCCCACCCGAGCCTCTCGGGGCTCGAGCGCGCGCCGCCGCCCGTGCCCGCCTCCCGTGGAAGCCCCGCCGCCCGCCGGCGCCTCGCCGCCGCCGCTCTCCGCCTCCGCCCAGCCGCGGCCCTCCCTCCGTCACCGGGGCCTCGCCTCGAAGCCCTTCGCCCTCCGGCCTGCGCCGCCGCCGTGGCACGGCCCGCGCCGCCTGCCCGGCGCCCCGAGCTCGCCGGATCTCCTCGCCCCCGACTATCGCGCCGCCGCCATGGCGCATGCGCCCGGCCCCCGCGCCTAGCCGGAGCTCCGCCGTCGCCGATCTGGTCGAGGCCGACGTCCTCGTCCCGGATCCGGCCGCTACCCTCGCTCCCTTGCCGTTCCGGCCGCCGGAGTCCCCAGCTCCAGTGAGACCTCTCCTCAACGCCGCCCGCCTCCTCGCTCGGGAGGCCGAACCCCAACGCCCACGTGGGCCCCGGCCCAGCTACGCCAGGCCGCCGGCCCAGCGCGCCGGCCTGCCAAGCCTCCCCGCCAACTTGGGCTCAGCCCGCTAGGTGAGAACCCCTTAACCTCCGCCCAGGGCACACTTTAGCTATCGCGCGCTCGCATTAGAATATATGGCTAAGTCCCCAGTCTGTGTAATTTTCATGCCCTGTTCAACATATGATATTTCTGCATCTATAGCTCCGTTTCGTGCGTGTAATATGTCAAATTGTTTGCCTCGAAGAGTACATCATTTCATTCCATTGCATCATTTTCATTTGAGGTCAACTTTATGCCTGAATCATCGTCGTAAGAGTGCTTCATGATCTTTTCTGCTGTCTGTTATCAGAACGAGCTCTTTTGTCATTTTTGCCATGATTGATGTGTGCATCCTATGAGGTTGATGTCTACATGTGTTTTGAACTATGCCATGCCATCTTTACAGGGGTGCTTACCATGTATTTTTGTGATCAATGTGGTGACTAGCACAAGCATGCAAACTAGGCTTCGTGTTAATGCTGATTTTAGTCCCTGTTCTGCTGTAATTTTGATGCCATATAAACATGTTGCTACAAATCATTCTATGCATAATCTGGAGATGTTCTATAAACATGTTTTGATCTACATGTCATCCTCTATCCATCCATGCCCCTTATTGCATTTATAGGTTGCTGTAGCTTGTTCATATCTTGCTCCAAAGTTGCTTCATAATGTTGCTGTCAGCCTGTTAACATTAAGTTCAGTTGTTTACATGTGTTTTGCTAGAGATCCATGCATCCTATGACCTTGCTCTTGCCATGCTTAGCTTCATAAATATGTCTTCTTACTGTTGGGTGCCTTGCCATGCCATGTATTGCTCTGTAGTGAGTTGCACAAGCTCATCTACATGCCTTCATAATTATGTTTCTGCCATGTTTGAATCTGTTTAAAAACTTGCTATGTTTACATGGGTGCCATCATATTCTATGATCCTTTTTGGCTTATGGTCAGTAAGGGACTTTTGATCTATGCAATTAGTAGATTCATGCCATGCCTTTGTTTGTCATGAGAAGTTCCTGTAACATGTTGTTTGATAGCTCTAAACATTGCATCGTGATGTTTTTTCTGCGAAGTCTGAAATTGTTATAACTTGCAATCTTACCATGTGTGTTTGAGCATGTTCTCGTGATTTCTGGAGATAGCTCAGTGTTCATGTCTTGTAATGCTTTACCTGTACATCATGCCCATGCCTTTTGTTATCATGTTTGGGTGCTGTAGCATGTTGTTTTGATGCTTGCAATATGCCTAGTCGCTGTTTTGGACAGTTTGTCTTTTAAACTTGTTCCATGTGTGTGTTGAACCGCTGCTCCGTTTTGAGTGTGCTCTATATGAAACTTGCTTAGAATTGCATGTAGCTTCATATTATCATGTTGCATCCTTGTTTTGGTGTGTTTGCTTGATGTTTGGGGTGCATTTTGCATCAATGCCATGTTTAACTTGTTTTGCTCATATCTTCTAGGCCGTAGCTCCGAACTAAATGAACTTTATATGTAACTTGACTAGAATCTCGTGTAGATCATCCTTGTGCATCTTAACTTGATGTTTAACTACTTGAACATAAGGTTTATTCAGATCTGGACCAATTTCGAAATATGCATATGAGGACTTACCGGAATTGTTATATGTTGTTCCCGGCCTCATTTAAACTTGCCTTGATGTGTTGCTCTTGTTTGCATCATCTCTTGCCATGAGTAGCTTCATGTAGCTTTGTCATGCATCATGCTTGTTATGCATCATGTCGTGTTCATGTGTGGTATGTTTACTATGTTGTGTGCTTCTTCTCAATAGTTCCTCTTTCGTTGCGATCGTGAGGATTCGTTCGTCTACGCTTGGTTCGGCTTCATCCGTTCGTCTTCTTCATGGACTCGTTCTTCTTCCTTGCGGGATTTCAGGCAAGATGACCGCTACCCTGGATCTCACTACTATCATTGCTATGCTAGTTGCTTCGTTCTATCGCTATGCTGCGCTACCTATCACCTGTTTATCAAGCTATCCCAAATTGCCATGAACCTCTAACCTTTGACACCTTTCCTATGCAAACCATTGTTTGGCTATGTTACCGCTTTTGCTCAGCCCCTCTTATAGCGTTGCTAGTTGCAGGTGAAGTTGAAGATTGCTCCATGGTGGACAGGATCTTGGTTAGGATATCACAATATCTCTTATATTATTAATGCATCTATATACTTGGTAAAGGGTGGAAGGCTCGGCCTTTTTCCTAGTGTTTTGTTCCACTCTTTCCGCCCTAGTTTCCGTCATACCGGTGTTATGTTCCCGGATTTTGCGTTCCTTACGCGGTCGGGTGATTTATGGGACCCCCTTGACAGTTCGCTTTGAATAAAACTCCTCCAGCAAGGCCCAACCTTGGTTTTACCATTTGCCTCACCACCACCTACTTTTCCCTTGGGAGTCGCTCTCTCGAGGGTCATATTTATTATAGCCCCCCCGGGCCAGTGCTTGTCTAAGTGTTGGTCCGAACTAGAGCCCTTTGTAGCGCTCCCTCAGGGAAACTTGAGGTCTGGTTTTAGTTGTACGGATTGCTCATCTGGTGTTGCCCTGAGAACGAGATATGTGCAGCTCCTATCGGGATTGTCGGCGCATCGGGCGGTCTTGCTGGTCTTGTTTTACCATTGTCGAAATGTCTTGTAAACCGGGATTCCGAGTCTGATCGGGTCTTCTTGGGAGAAGGTCTATTCCTTCGTTGATCGCGAGAGCTTGTCATGGGCTAAGTTGGGACACCCCTGCAGGGTATAATCTTTCGAAAGCCGTGCCTGCGGTTATAGGCAGATGGGAATTTGCTAATGTCCGGTTGTAGATAACTCGACACCAGATCCGATTTAAAACGCATCAACCGCGTGTGTAGCCGTGATGGTCTCTTTTCGGCGGAGTCCGGGAAGTGAACATGGTTTCTGAGTTATGTTTGACGTAAGTAGGAGTTCAGGATCACTTCTTGATCATTACCAGTTGACGACCGTTCTGCTTGCTCTCTTCTCGCTCTTATTTGCGTATGTTAGCCACCATATATGCTTAGTTGCTGCTGCAGCCACACCACCTTACCCCTTCCTTCCCCTTTAAGCTTTGCTAGTCTTGATACCCATGGTAATGGGATTGCTGAGTCCTCGTGGCTCACAGATTACTACAACAACAGTTGCAGGTATAGGTTGTGCGATGATCATGACGCGAGAGCGATGCTTGCTTGCGTTGAGTCCTTCTTCTGCTTCTTCTTCGATCAGGGGATAGGTTCTAGGTCGGCAGCCTGGGCTAGCAGGGTGGATGTCGTTTGAGTTTCTGTTTGTGATTCATCCTTAGACGGATGTTGATCTTATGTATGATGATGTTGTATATGTGTGGCATTGTATGCCTTATGTATGTATCCCCATCTATTATGTAATGTTGATGTAATGATATCCACCTTGCGAAAGCGTTTCAATATGCGGGTCTATCCTTGGTGGGACCTTCGAGTTCCTTTTGGATAGGGTCGCATATTGGGCGTGACAACAACTCTATGTACTCCGGCGCGACTCCCTCCGGGAGTATCGCCGCCTTTTCACTCTGTTGCAGATATTTGGCCATGGATGTCGCCGTCGTCGCTAGTTGGTCCTTGTTGTCAAACCAAGACTATATCTCCAACATCCTAGCTAGCTTCACAGGGTCGTTGTCTGCGAACCTCACGTATCAGTTGTACTCCTCCATCGATCTACTTCTCCACAGCACCTTCACTCACCGGCGGTGGTTTTTGAATGGAAGAGGAGAGGAGCAGCGCTGGTTTTGGATTAGAACGGGAGAGGAGCGACGCTGGTTTTAGACTGGAACAGGAGAGGAGGGGCGGTGGTTTTGAAATGGAAGAGGAGAGGAGCGGCGCTGGATTTAGATTGGAATAGGAGAGGAGCGGCGGTGGTTTAAGAGGAGAAGAGCGGAAGAGCGGCGCTGGTCTTGGACGTATTTTTTTGTTGTTTTGCGTATTTTGGGTCAAAGTTTGACCATGTACTGTATTTGACAAGCAAAATGTGAATGCATGTCACCAAAAACTGTATCGTTTCGTTCATATCTGAATGTACTTTCAAATTATATTATTTTTGCAATGTATAACATATATTTTATGTGCGAAAATCATGGTCAATTATGACCCAGAATAAAAGGGAGACTAGTTAATGTGGGGTCGCTTTCTTAATTGAAGGGTAAATTGATTTTGATTTTGATCCAGTCACAGCGCGCCGGCCCTCTCGTACAATCCTAAATCGCTGCCGCACGCTCCTCTCCCTCTTCTCCATTGCAAAACCACCTCCTCTCCTCTCCATCATCTCCATTCCAAAACCACCGTCTCGCCTCTCCCTCTTCTGATCTTCTCCATTGCAAAACCACCTCCTCTCCTCTCCATCATCTCCATTCCAAAACCACCTCCTCTCCTCTCCATAATCTCCATTCCAAAACCACTGTCTC
>NC_041385.1:380062039-380064899 GCF_002162155.2 Triticum dicoccoides | reverse complement strand
TCCTCTCCTCATCTCCATTCCAAAACCACCGTCTCGCCTCTCCCTCTTCTGATCTTCTCCATTACAAAACCACCTCCTCTCCTCTCCATCATCTCCATTCCAAAACCACTGTCTCGCCTCTCCCTCTTCTCTATTGCAAGACCACCGTATCTCCTCCCATCTTCCAAAGCTAGCACCGGACCACTCAGAAGGACATCTATGGAGAGGATGCAGCAGCGAATCAGGCAGATCGCCGGCCGCGACCAGGAAAAGTTAGCCAGGTTGAAGGAGATCCTTAGTTGGTTTGACAATTTGTGGGAGATTTCGAGGACGGTGCGGTCCATGTGGCAATGTATGCGAAAGAGCGAGACGGCGGCGATGAGGGCGGCGATGTACATGTACTCCTCGGCGGCAGTCACGCCGCAGTCCTCCGAGTTCATCGAGTATCTCCTATTGGTGATGGAGCAGACAGATTCGCCCGAGGCGACAGTCAGGCGGAGGTGGTGGGCGTACAGGTCGAAGGTCGAGCACCCAGAGGATAACAAATTGATCGAGTAGTGTGTGCCGTTCGTGAGGGTGCAGAGCCAGCCGGAGCCACAGGAGTATTCGTTCTCCCACCACAAGAGGAGGCCGGATGGCGTGACATCGCTTCCCCGCCGTTCTCCATGGTTCCCTCGATGCTCGCCTCGTTTCAACGGCAACGGTAGGGTTTAAGGTAAGCTTCGCACTAACCTAATCTTCCACCTGCTCATGCTTACAATCACTGTGACAGCTAATGAAAATCATGCTTACAATCAGTCTCCGAGTACTACGCCAATCACCCTAAAATAGCTCTGGACCTTTGGGTCAAAGTTGTGACACAGTGTACAAATAAAGAAAAATAGATTGGTGCTTCTTTCAGAAAAGAGTACTCCCTAGAAAACTGCTAATATAAGCTACTAGTATTTGGTTAGAGGATTTGCTGCCGAGAAAGATCCGTCCACAGAGAGCGCCACACATCCCACTGGTGGTGGTGGATGCCAATGCGTGCATGCATCATGGTTGGTGTCGGTAATTTTTACTTGGCACACCTCGCATTCTGCATATATGCCGGTTCCATACGTACATTTGTGCAGTTCCACCAAAATGCAGCCGAATAGCCCTGTTTGCACAGATAATGAAAAAGCATGATTACATTATAGTGGCACTAGTTGATGAAACACACAAAATAAATAGAAGAAAATATTGTGATAGTATCATAGTATGCCATGCTGCGAGGGCGAGATGGGCCCTGCGATGCCTCATACGGTACGCCTCATACTGGACATCGTCCCAAGTCTCCCAAATACACCTTCTACCAGTGATGAACATCAGTGTACAGCGGTAGTACAAGGAGGCTCCTTGAGACATTCAAATCTCTATTTTTGTACATATCAACTAAAATTAAGCACCCCAGTTTGCAGAAACGCTTAAACATTAACAATGGGACTAGTTGATGAAACATACATTAACAAAGAAAAGCACTTTCTTTATCTACATTGGAAATGAAATGATAGAGATGACACTTGCTCTATTTAACTGTATTATTACTTCATTTTATCAGTGACACTAGGGTCGAGCAGGTGGCAAACGAGGTGTACCGTGCATCGCAAGGATGGAGGCCGGGGGTGCTTAGACTGGGATGCTGAAGCTGGCTCTTTCAGTCACCAACATGGATGATTCAATTCATGGGACCTTTTGGTGCAGTTCACCTAAAATGAAGCAATGTCCCATGAGCTAGCAGCTTCTTCTTCAATTTTTTTAAGAAAAGGGCTCCAGCCCCGGTTCCATTTCCATCAGAAAACGAAACCCACAGAGCTTCTTATTCATTAGTTGCAATAAAATTGAACAACATCAAGGTTGGTTGTGAAGCTCCTGGAATGCTCAACTATAATTTGGATATCATTTGTGCAGTTCAACTAAGATCGAGCGTGAAATGTATATCTCTGTTTGCACAAAAAAGGTGGAAATGAGGGTGACTAACAAGTGATGAAACATGCATCAAATGAAAAGAAGCATGTTCCTTATCTGAATGGCAATCCTACAAGGACAGTAGCAATTTCTAAAGTAGTGGCATTGCTAGATATTAGTGTGGGCATTAGGATTAACTATGACAACATTAAATACGAGATTACTTTGGGCACGGGAGAGTAGGTGGACCAGGACAGTTGCATTTCTAACGAAAAGAACCAACTTATCTTAATGGGAAATTTTAGCAGGACATGTAAAAAGTGCCATTGATTCATATTACTGGAGGCATTACATTGAAAACAATATTGGTTTAACATGTCCTTACTTTTAACAGTGTGACTGCTACATTTTACCAGTGGCATTACATAAGAGTGGCTCGGGGCAACAAACATCAGAACAGGATATCTAGGTTGGTCCCATTTTTGTTCGGTATAGCCACCTTATACTGTGTGAGGCTAGCAAATCTAGTGCTTGACTTACTCTGTTGACTTGTCCCCCAGTCCCCACTTTCTTTCATTTTCAACCAATAGATTGGGTTTATATTGAGTTTGTACTGCGTTTCCCTTTATTTCCCTATTAGACCTAGAGACCAGTTGGATAGCCAGTCTCTGCTACTTTTCGCCCCCATTATTTCCTCTTTCGACCAAGTCCTAGATTCAGGTAACAAATCCTCCCCCACCCCCACCCCCTTTATTCCTTGTTTGAACCAAGTAGTACTAGATTCAAGTGCATGAACTAGTTTTACCTCTTAAACGTAAAAAACTTAGGTGGTTTTTGAATAGCCGATCGATCCTATCTACGAGGGGGCCTGAGAAATAGTAAAAGATACAAATGCAGCAACGTCAGGAGCTCGGGAAGTAGAGCAACGCCGGTTTCGAAGGAAGTTATACCC
>NC_041385.1:380060689-380061751 GCF_002162155.2 Triticum dicoccoides | reverse complement strand
GAGAGAGAGAGAGAGAGAGAGAGAGAGAGAGAGTGGCCACCGCTGTCGTGTTTAGATCTGGAGAGGCCGAGACAGTGTGAAGAGAGCAACACTAGCAAGCAAGCGCGGAGGCTCCTGCCTATATAGTGGAGTAGTACTAGTTTTCTTTTGTCTACCGGAGCCGTCTTGACCTCATCAATGACTGTCAGAAGTCTTCATGCACGTGGCCCGGAGGCGCAGTTGTCGTCATTTTGATCTGAAGCACCGGATTATAATATATAACACGAAAAAATGCCACATGACAAGAAATCATAACCTCACTGCCCCAAGGAGACAACATGAATCCCGACGTATAAACTAGACGAGGAACAAAGCTCAAATTAAAGATAAACTCGTAGAAAAGGGGTCCATCGATAGATGTCCTAATTAACATAGCCGGCTTGACCTAGATGGCAGCCGAGTAGTCACTGTTCATGCATGTGCCCCCAATGACTAGCCCAACTCAGTTGTCGCTGTTTAACCCTCGCAGTGATCCGAAGCACATGACACCTAATTTTGCGAGATGACAAGAAACCTTTTTTTAGATTTCTCACCACACTACAAAAAAAAGACACATCCGTGACATTTTGGGCCGAATTTTTTTTTCTGTCATACATATGACACTTCTATGACGATAATTGTGACAAAACCCGGTATCATCATAGATGTGGTGGGCTCCTACTTCTATGACAAAAAATCATGACAGAAAATGGGTTTTCGTCCTGGGTGGGCCGGAGACGCAGCTGCATGACATTCTTTGGGCCGTCCATGACGGAAAAAGCTGTGGTAGAAGCGAGGGGGAGGAAAATTTCGGGGAGTTGCCGGTTACGGTGGGAGGTCGGGGGCGGAGCGATGCGCGTTTCTCTCGTACGTACGCGTGTGTGTGCGAGGCATTGGCTCTAACTGAAGCTGAGTGAGGCGTTGGGCTCTAACTGAACCCGAGCGATTGCACTGCAGGCTACGCGTTACTGAACCCGAGGGATCGATCGATGGCTGTTAACTGAACCCAATGGAGCGATTCCTTCGCTACTGCTGCTAACTGAA
>NC_041385.1:380042026-380060469 GCF_002162155.2 Triticum dicoccoides | reverse complement strand
AGGGGTGGTTGAACAGGACCCCGTGGTGTGGAGGGCTGGATGAACAGTAGACGGTGGAGGGGTGCCCGTGGAGGGGTGGTTGAACAGTAGCTGGTGGAGTAGCGCGTGGTGGAGGCTGGATGAACTGGAGCCCGTGGAGGCTGGAGGAGGTCGACGGTAGCCCATGGCGGCTGGAGGAGGTCGACGGTGGAGATGAACAGTATCCCGTGGAGTCCCGTTTTGCGGTACGCCACACCCCTCCCCCCCGTTTCGACCGTAGCGCTCCAACACAAGTCCATTTCATCCGTTTTGCGGTACGCCACACCCCTCTCGATCAACAGGACCCCCGTTTCGACCGTAGGAGGTCCGTTTCATCCGTTTTGCAGTACGCCACACCCCTCCCGATCAACAGGACCCACATTTCGACCGTAGGAGGTCCGTTTCCTCCGTTTTGCGTTACGCCAGGCCCCTCCCGATCAACAGGACCCTGTTTCGAATGTGGCCGGTCGAACACAAGGCCGTTTCCTCCGTTGTGCGGTACACCAGGCCTCGTTTCCATCCTCTGTTCCGTCCAAGCCCTCCCGATGAACACGACCACGCATTCCGTTCCGGCGCAGCCGGTTGGCTCCCCATGAACACGACGACGACCCTGTTTCTCCGTTCTGACCCAGCCATGTACGTATGCGCGAGTAGGCGTTCGAGACCCTGCCCGTATGTACGTACGTGGCCGTATTTTCTTTCTTGCACCCTCGCCGCTGTACGTACATGTACATGCTACGTGCGTGCCTATACTATGACACATGCGCGCCTCTACTACGACACGTGCGCGCCTCTACATCGACCAGTATGTATGTACACGTTCGCGACCAGAATGACAACGGTACGTATGCTTCGACCAGGTGGGTCCCGACTGTTAGGCACTTCCTTTCCTGCGAAGATGTAGCTGGTGGGTCCCAGCAGTCAGGGGGGCGAATCATTTTTTTTGCCCGGACGCACTTCCTTGCGTGCGAAGATGTAGCTGGTGGGTTCCAGCAGTCAGGGGGGCGAATCATTTTTTTTGCTCGGACGCACTTCCTTGCGTGCGAAGGTGTAGCTGGTGGGTCCCAGCAGTCAGGGGGGAAATGTTTTTTTCGCGAAATATGGTGGCCCGTCCAGTGGGTCCCCACTGTCAGGTGGAGGAATAATTATTTTGCATGTAATAAGGAGGCACTTCCTTGCTGCGGCCATGGACCCAGCTGTCAGCCTCTCCACATACAGTCCACGTCCGATGGAAGCCGTTCCTTGACCACGTTAACCATGCCGCGCCGAGAGCACCAGGGCGGTGGACGACGGCGAGGCCTAGGAAGGGGACGACGCGGAGCCAGGGAAGACGCGGCAGTGGATGCCCACGCGTAGAGGAGTACAAGGGTTCACTGGTTCGCTGCGGTGTGAGGCTGCCGTCGCCGCAGAATAACAGGGGGTGTGGGTGAGTAGAGGGATGGCCTGGCCAGCGGTTGGAGTAGTAGGGGGTGGTGAGGCCTCCGTCGCATCGCAGCCGGCCACGGGAGGCAGGAGCACGAGGCACGACCGACGCTGGTTTGGGCGGCTGGAGCAAGAAGACCAGAGGTTGAAGAAGCACTATGGCCATTGGATGGACATCGTATGGTCACTGGAGCTACAATCGTGCATATTGACTAAGTTGACAAAGCCCTCCGTCCCCGTCAACTTAGTAGGCCCACAAGTCAGCCTGCCACTATAATGGGTCCCAGCTAACAGGGGGAGTATTCATTTTTTGTGCGTAATAAGGAGGCACTTCCTTGCGTGTGAAGATATAGCTGGTGGGTCCGAGCTGTCAGCGGCAGTACCATTTTTTTCACAAAATATTGAGGCCCTTTCGGTGGGTCCCCGGTGTCAGGTGGTGGAATCATTATTTTGCATGTAATAAGGAGGCATTTCCTTGCGTGTGGCCGTGGACCCAGCTGTCGGCCTCTCCACGTACAGTCCACCTCAGATGCATGTCGGTCGTTGACCACGTTGACCAGGCCGCGCCAAGAGCACCAGAGCGGTGGACGACGACAAGGCCTAGGAAGGGAACGACACGGAGGCAGGGAAGACTCCACAGTTGTTTCCCACGCGGAGGGGAGTACGACTGAATGAGGGTTTACTGGTTCGTCTGCCGTCACCAGAGAATAACATCAGGTGTGGGTGAGTAGAGGGATGGCTAGGACAGCGATGGGAGTACGATGGGGCGGTGAGGCCTGCGTGGCAGCACAGCCGACCGCGGGGAGGAGGGAGCAGGCAGTCCCGCCGGCACTTGTTTGAGCGGTTGGAGCAGGAAGAGCAGATATTGAAGAAGCACGACGGCCGTTGGATGGCCATCCAACAGTCACTGCTTGTGCGTCAACCTTTTTTAGGAAAGCCTCAAATCTATGGAAAACAACATACATCCCATCTGCCATTATTTCTAATAATTTACAGCCCATTTAAGGTTTTGTTTGGAGCCCATATTCTTTTTGTTAGCATTACAACCCATATTGTGGCCACGGTTAAAAAATTATACGAAATTTTGCATATTTTGGTGCGGTCCGAACTGTTTTTAATCCCGAAATGTCGACTCACATTCAACTGATTTAAAAAATAAATGTATATCAATATAAAATCAAACAAATTCTCCACGCACAAAAATTAATGTAATTTAAAATCTCGAAATGAAAAAAAGATATTTGAAACTAATTGCCAGTTTGATGTGTTTTAAAAATGTACATCCCATTTCTCATTACTGATAGGCCATTTTCTCGGCCAACCGAATGAAGCTCTCCTCGTCTTGAAATATTTGCAGCCCAACAGGCCTGACAAAGCGATTTACTTGGCAAATCACAAAAAAACTGGGCTCTGGCCTTGGACCCAGCTATCAGCCTCTCCACGTACAATACTCTTCCGATGGAAGTCGGTCGTTGACCACATTGACCATGCCGTGCCGAGAGCACCAAGGCGGTGGACGACGGCGAGGCCTAGGAAGGGGACGACGAGGAGCTGGGGAAGACGCGGCAGTGGATACCCACGCGGAGAGGAGTACGAGGGTTCACTGGTTCGGTTGCAGCATGAGGCTGCTGTCGCCGCAGAATAACAGGGGGTGTGGGTGAGTAGAGGGATACCCTGGGCCAGCGGTGGGAGTAGTAGGGGGCGGTGAGGCCTCCGCGGAATCACAGCCGGCCAGGAGAGGCAGGAGCATGCGGCACGACCGGCGCTGCTTTGGGCGGCTGGAGCAAGAAGACCAGAGGTTGAAGAAGCACTATGGCCGTTGGATGGACATCGTACGGTCATTGGAGGTAGAATCGTTCATATTGACTAAGTTGACAAAGCCCTCCGTCCTCGTCAACTTAGTAGGCCCACAAGTTAGCCACCCACTATGGTGGGTCCCAGCTAGCAGGGGGTATTCATTTTTTGGTGCGTAATAAGGAGGCACTTCCTTGCGTGCGAAGATATAGCTGGTGGGTCCGACCTGTCAGCGGGGGGGGGGACATTTTTTTCGTGAAATACAAAAGCCCTTCCCATGTACAGTGCATGTACAGTGTGTAATAAGGAGGTACTTTCCTTGCGTGTGACCATGGACCTCGTGGGTCCCAGCCGTCAGGCTCTCCACGTACAGTCCTCTTCCGATGACTCTCGTATGTTGACCATGCCGCGCCGAGCGCACCGAGGCGTTGGACGACGGCAAGGCCCCAGACTGGAACGACCCGGAGATGGGGAAGACGCGGCAGTGGACTCGCAGACGGAGAGGAGTGGGAAACTTGACTGGTTCGGGTGCGGGGTGGGCCTACACTCGGCAGAGAATAACAGGAGGTGCAGAGTGGAGGGATGGCCTGGCCATCGACGGGGTAGCGTTTTGCTGAGGAGCGCAAAACAACGCCGCTGAACGCCGAAGGCTGGAGCAGGCGGTTCTGGCAGCGCTGGGGGAAGAAGATGAGAGATTGAAGAAGAATGCCGGCCGTTGGATGTAAATCCAACGCCTTATTAGGCTTCGACCTACTGGCCCACATGTCAGCCAGTCCATTTGTTTTTTAGTCCATTTGGTGGGCTGGGTGAAACAATGATGTAGCATCTATGCAGCCCATTTAAATCCCATTTGCATTTTTCTCGAAATCCGCGGACTTGCTGGGCTGGGTGAAAATATCATGATGGGCTAGACGGAGAAATGTTATAAAAACATAAACACATGATTGCACATCAGTTAAATCTTTGCAACCTTATGTACGCAATCACTAGGAGTTAACTTGGCAAGTTATATATAAACAATTATTATTATTATTTTGTAAGAACTTTCAACTTACGAAATAAAATACCATTTTAATTTGATGAGTTAATAGTACGTGGGGTATTTTTTTTAGCTAGACGTGGGACAGTTGAGTTGGTTCTAGGGGAAAGTACTGGGAGAAAACTCAGTTTACATCGAAAAAGAAAGTGGGAGAAAATCCAGAGACCTGCTGGGTCCACCTGAGGAGAGGAATATGTTGGGAGGAAGGAGATTCAAAGTACGGCAGCTGAGTGAACTAGTTTTTTTACGGACAAGTGAACTAGTTTACATACATTAGCAAATAGCCACTAAAAAAAGCAATCAGGTTAATGGGTTCTTAAAAGAAATATTTTGGACAAAACAGATAATTACGACACATAGGCTAATGCATGAAACACTGAGATGATAAAGGTGCTTATAAACAGATAAAGTACAACATCTAGACTTTCCTGGCACGCTTGATCATGACGCTGCGGCTGTCCGTGTACTCGTTGGTTACGGGAAGCAGACACGCCCTCATGTCCAAGATCTGCCTGTACATGTCGTAGCATGCGTATGCGTCCTTGGCCGCGTAGGTTATGTAGGCTAGATTCAGAGGTACCTCCCACGTGTTCAGGTCGTCTTCTTTCATGTTGGCGTATCATGGGTCGATGATGGTCTCAGCGAGGTCAACCACGGAGTCCTTCTCCTGCCCGTTGCTGATGATCTTGTATTGCTTCTGGATGTCGACAAGCTTGTTGCACCAGATGGCCGAATCATCGCGTTCTTCCTTCTCTCCACCGCAGCGAAGGTGCAGTCGGCGCTGCCGATGAAACGGGCGAATGCTCCAGAACCTGGTGCAGCCATAGGACTGAGGCAAGGCAGAGCTTCACCGAGGCCGTATCATTGGTGTACATCACATGCCATAGGACTGAACGGCGAACTAACTCCTTGCTGAAGTCCATATCCAGCAGGCTCACCCCTCGGATCGCCATTGGAGTCTCTTCGAGTGAAGGAGTGTGTAGGCGGCGATAGCAGTTCGTTTTTCAGCTCTTGGGGAACTGGATTCAACAGTAAGCTGAGTGTGTACAGGCAACAACAGTTACTACCCCTCCCTCGTCCGCTGCACGCCCGGCAGAAGATGCACCCTCGGCGCATTCAAACGCCTCCATTAAGAAACCTACTCCAGCCACACGTCGGTTCACGAGCGGGTCTGTATTGGTACTGTAATAACAGGAGTTAGTGGTCACTTTACTTAAATTTAATTAGCTTTAGTAGAAATTTATACTTAAAACAAGCAATGCATCGACTCGTTCTATCAGTGCCACGGGATCAACATGCACAACAATTAGAATTATTATTCTCAGGACGCACACGATCAGCACATTTGTCGCACTTTCACAAAGATAATACTACCAAGTTTGAATTGTTTGTTATGGTTGCTGTCCTCTGCATCATCATGCCGTGTTTCCCAGCTTGCAAGACTCAGAACCAACAAATAAGATCCAAATAATAAGTACAACAAAGATGCCTACACATCTCATTGATTCCCAGCTTGCAAGATTCAGAACCAACAAATAAGATCCAAATAATAAGTAACAACAAAGATGCCTACACGTCTCATTGATTCCCAGCTTGCAAGATTCAGAACCAACAAATAAGATTCAAATAATAAGTACAACAAAGATGCCTACACATCTCACTGATTCCCAGCTTGCAAGATTTAGAACCAACCCATTAGAGCCTTTTGATAAAGTGAATATTAGGATTAAATCCATCTTGGCTAGCCATGTCATACAATCGAAGAACTTGGCGAATGCTCTTGACCATCACAACATCTGTAGTAGAGTATTCCTGTTTGCACAGCATGTTTGCATAGCACAAACAAGGAGACAAGAGAGCATGATTTCACTTTAGTTGAACCATTTTGTGCAGTTCCACCAAAATTGAGAGATGTTGCTCTTGACCGTCACAACATCTGTAGTAGAGTATTCCTGTTTGCACAACATGTTTGCATAGCACAAACAAGGAGACATGAGAGCATGCTTTCACTTTAGTTTAACCATTTTGTGCAGTTCCACCAAAATTGACAGATGTTGCCCATGTGACATTTTAGTTGAACTGCACAAGACACTCATTCTAAAAAAAGTGTTTTGTGCAGTTCACCAAAAGGTCACAATAGCAACAAGGTGAAATGGATATACCTATCTGCACAAAATGATAGAAAGTAAACAGTTGCTGGTCAATAAGAATATAGGAAACATATACAAAATGAAAAGAAGCATCTTAATTATGTTCATGGCAATCACGCAAGGACAGTAGAAATTTGAAAACGTCAGCAATGCTTCATGTTACCAGAAGCATTACAATCAACAATGAGATTCCTCAGATATGGGATTACTTTAATGGTGGCATTGCTTGTTTACCAGACACAGTAAATCAACAGCAGCTAAAGAGTTGGTTTAAGGGCATGGGACCGTGGGGACACCAGGACACTCAGCAGCGTAAAGGAGCAACTTACTTATCATACTGCCATTTGTAACACAGTTTAATTGCATCTTATCACTGGAGGCATTAGATTAACAATAACACTGGTTAGACATGTCCCTAAGGTAACAGTGTGATCGCTTCATTTTACATGCGCCCTTACAGCAAAAGGTTGGTTTACCCGCAAAAAAAACAACAAAAGGTTGGTATAAGGACATGCGAGAGTGGACGCATCAGCACAATGTACCTACAAGGAGGCATAAAGTGGTGATGCCGAGCTTGTTCACGCTCTGAGAGGGCAGCAAACCTAATCCTGGAGACCTTTTACTATGTGAGGGCAGCAAATCTAATCCTGGAGTCCTTTTACTATGTGAGGGCAGCAAATCTAATCCCGAGACCTTTTACTATGTGAGGGCAGCATATCTAATCCTGAGACCTTTTACTATGTGAGGGTAACAAATCTAATCCTAAGACCTTTTACTATGTGAGGGCAGCAAATCTAATCCTGGAGACCTTTTACTATGTGATGGCAGCAAATCTAATCCTGGACATACTCTGTTGACTTGTCCACCAGCCGCCACTTTCTATCATTTTTTCAACCAATAATAGATTTGTTCCTTATCCAGTTTGTACTGCGTTTTCCCAATATTTCCCTTTTCAACCAAGAGACCGGTTGGGTATCCAGACAACACTCATCTTTGTTTGGATCCCTGAGTTAGAGCTAGTTTGGGTTGAAATAGCCTCAAATTATCGAAACAAGAGGGGTTAGTTTGAGCTAGTTTGCTCTAACCCAGCTAAAAAAACTAGCCTGGTGGAGAGGTTCTAATTGGGTTAGTTATCCTGGGCCCTCTAAAAGAGAACTAAAAAAATCTCACCTGCCCGCACCAGATCGCTCCCCTAAAAAAATCTCACCTGCCCGCACCAGATCGCTCCCCCCTCTCGCATGACTCCTCTCTGTTCCCCATAGGGCCGCCCGCCCAAGCGCCGCTCGCCCTCTCTCTCCTCCGGCCACCCTCTCCTTCCGGCCTCTGCCGCCCTACTCCGGCCGCCCTCTCCCTCCGACCTTTGAAGGTCGCCCCGCTCCCCCTTCACCAGTCGTTTTTCTCCCTCCGTCGTGCGCGGTGGCGGCGCATCTACCAGGGAGGTTGCGAGAGGGGTGAGTTTGTTCGTTCCTTCTCTGTCTCACGGCCATATCATTGATCTTGCTTGCTCTAGCGCTAATTCTGATTTGGAAAAGTAGATCCTAATCAATCTTGCTATAGATTTGTGGTGCACGCATGGAATTGTTTGATGCTGCTTGAGGAGGTAATAAATCTTTCTAGAGGCCCAAAGATTCAGGTCACCTTTCTAGGTATTTCAATTTCAGGCTTGCATTATTTGTAGAGGCCCAAAGATTCAGTTCACCTTTCTTGCTATTTCAATTTCAGGCTTGCATTGTTTCTAGAGGCCCAAAGATTCAGTTTACCTTTCTAGGTATTTGAGTTTCAGGCTTGCATTATTTCTAGAGGCCTAAAGATTCAATTCACCTTTCTAGGTCTTTCATTTTCAGACTTGCATTATTTCTAGAGGCCCAAAGATTTAGTTCACCTTTCTAGGTATTTCATTTTCAGGCTTGCATTATTTCTTGAGGCCCAAAGATTCAGTTCACCTTTCTAGGTATTTCAGTTTCAGGCTTGCATTATTTCTAGAGGCCCAAAGATTCAGTTCACCTTTCTAGGTATTTTAGTTTCAGGCCTGCATTATTTCTAGAGGCCCAAAGATCCAGTTCACCTTTCTAGGTATTTTAGTTACATGCTTGCATTATTTATAGAGGCCCAAAGATTAAGTTCCCAGTCGGCGGCAAGCGGCCCTGCTACCCATGCCGGTGTCGACCTCAACTCAGAAGGGCCGGCATCGGAGGGGTTCCCGGGGCTTGGGCTCTACAGAGCCTTCCTCCAGAGCAACAATGGCGATCTCCTCCCTCGGTGCGTGAGGGGCTCCGGGCTCCCTCCCTATCGTGAACAACTTCCGTGATGAGTTAGCTCATTCTTTGTTTCATGAAGTGTTTTTTTATTTTGTGAAGCTTGATTGACGACTTGTATGTTTAAGTGGGATATCTCATTTGTATGGACAAAGTAAAAATTATCATGTTTTGCATGCTTGATTGTATAGATGGTTCGTTTATGTCAATTGTGAGCGGGAGGAGGCCACAGAAGAGCCGGCCACACCAAGAGGGTGCTTGGATCCAAGGGACTTATTTTAGTCTGACTAAAAATAGGGTCCAAAGTAGTCAAATGATTGAGATAGAGCATTTATTGTCAATCTAACCCTACCATCCATACACCTCTTTGGTTTAGAGTTAGTTCAGGGTTAGAATCTAACTCTAACCTCTAACTGAGTTAGAGTTCTCCTCGTCTCGGTTCATCGCCATCATACTTTCCCCATTCCTGTGTTTTCAGTATCCTGCGAATCAAAGAGGCCCTTTTTTTCGGGAAAAATCAAAGAGGCCCTTAGACTGGTTTAGGTCCATTCATTTTTTATAAACGTGTTATGTCCAAAATTTAATGAATGTGCTCCGGTTTCCACGAAAATAATCCGGTTTCATGTAGTAATTCATTGATTTATTTATTCTTCTGCGGGGGGTTTGCATGTAATTCGTGAGGTCTGAAATGTAAAGTACCCCGGCATATGCTCCGAGTCGTGCATGCACTACGACCCAGATGCTCTATGTCCCACATGTCGGCGAATGGGAGCACGTGGAAATAGCCTAGGAGTACATATAGGAGGATAAATGCGTGAAAAATATGTACTGTGAAGCGTAGCCAACTAGTGGACCTAAAGTGATGACAGCTATAGGTCGCACGCACCCAACTAGTGGTACTAGACATACAACTATTTTTTCCCTCAAAGAAAGCGAGGCACGAGTGCTCAATACTCCTATTCTATAAACACGAGTCCCATCTGACAACAGCGTCCGTGCTACAGCTAGCCCTCCTCCCTCGTTTCTCTCTTCTACTCTCTCGGCCGACATCCGGTGGGTGGGGTGGGTTTGCTCAACTGCGGCCCCACCTCACAGTGAAAATGTTACGACTAGAATAAAAAATGCCATATACTCCCTCCATTCATAAATATAAGCCTTTTTAGATACTACTTCACATGGAATATAGCATACAAATGTATGAAGACATAGTTTAGAGTGTAGATTCACTCATTTTGCTCCGTATGTAGTAGTCACTTGCTGGAATCTTTAGAAAGACTTATATTTGGGAACGGCGGGAGTACTATACTAATAAAACATTAAGGCCACGAGGCGATACAGTGCTGGTTACAGGAGGCAAGAAGAAGAGATGCATCCATCGACAACGTCCACCTCCTCGACTCAGGGCGCCGGCCCACCGAACGATGCCTAAGTAGTAGCGGCTTTCGTGGCCAGGTCAACGTGCTTCTGAACAATGGCGTCCAAAGATTCCAGCCACTGGAAGAAGGCCAACGTCTTTCTGTCCTCGTTTGCCTTGTAGTGGCCTATGTAGATGATTTCCTCGTAGACGTGGATGTGTAGGTCGACGGTTTCTTGCATGGCGAGGCGCTGCACGGCGAGCGCGGCCTCGAGGTGCACATTCTTCGTCACGACCTCCGGCACCTGCAGGGCCACTAGGCCTTGAAAGAGTTCATCACCATGTAGGCCGATGAGGGTGGCAGGCAATGAGGAGCCTAGGCGTGCGGCCTGGAGCAGTACGGCAAGGTCGTCCGCGCGCTTCTTGACGGCGGTGAACTTGCGGATGGAGTTGACCATCATGTCGTCCATGAGAGAGGCGAAGCCGGCGTTGGCGAGGGCTACGATGCCTACGGTCGCCAGCACTGTTTGGAAACGCTGCGCGATGCGGGGCCGCAGGCCGGCGCCTTGGATGATTTGGCACAGCCGACTGCCGCTCGCGTCCATCGACTCCATAGGTGCTTCTGGCTTCTGGTCACTTGGTCTTGGATTGGAGTGAGCAGTGTTGCGCAGAGACTTGGGAGTAGATGGATTGGAGTGGTGGGGCGCCTTTATTATATGAGAGTCCAACTCTGTTGCATTCACATCGTGCTGGCTAGTCTGCTTCTCCAATTAATTCCTTCTACATGTAATTGAGGATGCATCATTGACCGTTCAACGTCTCGGGAACCGCTACCCTCTTCCTCCTTGGCATTCTAGCACCTATGGACCCGTCGACGATGAGGTGCCTATGGTGACTTCATAAATTTCAAGATGATAGTGCCGTGCGTGTGTGCGTTCATAGGGGTGAGTGTATGCGCGTGTATATGAGCGCTTGCGTCTGTACTGTGTCATAAAAAACGTAAATGCGTGTCAAAAAGAGACTAGTCAGTATACTCAATATTGTGCACCTCGGAGAGGAAAATGATAGAACTAGTACGTATTTATTTATGGTGCAGATTCACTCATTTTGCTCCATATGTACTCCGTCTCGGTGTAGTCTAGTCACTTGTTGAAATCTCTAGAAGGGCAAATACTCCTTTCTGGTTTACAGGGCTATACTAGCAAGTAGTTGTACGTACTAGTACAATAGTGGGCTCACATAGCAATTTTGTCTCATGCAAGAGCCTGGCTATATGCGTGCTCCAATGTTCGCAACTGCAACGTTAGGTTTGCGCTTGGCTCTTCGCCTCTTCGAGAAGACGAACAATGATGTTACTACTACTGCTTCTACAGTGTCGAATCCACTGCTGCATGTCCGTCCACCGCGAGCGGGACGGATATCTTGTTGTGGAAGTACTACTACTAAGCAAAAGCCTGTCCTCGTTTGCGAGCAACCGCGTGCATGGGCGAGGGAGAAGGCGTGTAGTAAAATCAAGCTTCTCCTCGTTCTACGAGTTGACGCGACACATCATAGCACTGGCCCCACATGCTTGCCTCTAAACTTGGCTGAAAGACCCGCGGTGTACAATATATTTGCTGCAACCTCTAACATTTACCCACCACAAATTAAAATATATGTGGCCATATGCATCGTTTTGATGCAGAGGCCGGGGAGTCCCCCCTTTTCGAAAAAAAACAAATTAAAATATATATTCCTGTCTTGACCAGATGAGCATGCGAACTACAATCACCAGGGTGACAGGTAGGGCCAAAAGACTATTTTAATTATTATTTTTAAAATTTCGAGACGGTCACATAGCATGGAGCCGACCCCAACGATTTTAAGCTTACAGGCACGGTACACGCTATCTAGACTACTCTACACATGAAACTGCCACACGAGCGTCCGGGCTGCGCTTGGCTCTTCGCCTCTTCGGGAAGTCAAACAATGATGGTGTACTACTGCACTGGAGGAGTACTACAGTATGCTTCTGGTCATCTGGCACCGATTGAACTGCTGCATGTCCATCGCGTGCGGGAGGGAGAGCGTGTAGTGAAAGCTTCTCCTAGTCTTGCCAGCCACCACGCTCATGGGCGAGGGAGGGACGCTCCTGTCTTTGCGTGTATGATAGGTGGGCCCGACAGGTGTGTGGCCAACCTGTCATACAACCAAAGGCAGGTGTAGTTAAGTCCGCGAGGGAGAGGATAATCAAACTTCTCGTTGATGTATGAGTTGACACGACACATCAAAGTACTACACTCGATATATTTCAATAATTTGCGTTTACAGATGCATTAATTACAACGCATGCATGCATGCCGTGACTCTTCTTTTGATAGTACTTGCATGTGCTGATTTAATGCACCTTGAAGGATGGTTGTGCACGAGGAGGGTGAGATAATGCAGACCGAACAGGAACAGGACCCGACGATGGAGCTCTCTAAGGTCTCAATGGACCTCACCGTGCTCCACTGCCCCTTGTGCCTCCGCCCCTTGACGCCTCCAGTGTATGAGGTTCGAATACACCTCGTTCGTTCGGCTGATTGAGCAAGGTGCAGGTTTCTTGATTGATGTGCTGTTGGATTGATTTCTGCAGTGCAAGGGAGGGCACCTGTCTTGCGCGGACTGCCGCGTCGAGCGCCCCGGGAACCAGCGGCAGTGCCAGAAGTGCGAGCACGGCGGTGGCTTCGACGTGCGGAACACGGCGGTGGACTCCGTCCTTTCGTCGGTGAGGGTGGAGTGCCCACACGAAGGCTGTGGGCTCTACGTCACTTACCACAAGCTCGCCGATCACTAGAGCGTGCGTCCTCTCGCGCCCTGCAAATGCCTCGTGCCTGTCTGCGGCTACGAAGGCCTGCCGCCGGCGCTCTACCGGCACATCAGCACCGCGCATCCCATGCCCGTGCACAGGATCCAGTACGGCAAGGTGCTCCAGCTGTAAGTGCCACTGTCGGAGCCACGGCTCTTGCTGTTCGCGGAGGAGGACCGCCGCGCGTTTTTCTTGGTCGGCGGCGTGCTCGACATCGGCGCGCCTATCGCTGTGTTGATCATCTGCATCAGAGCGGGGGTGTCCCCACTGCCGCACTACTTGGCCAAGCTGTGGGCGAACGGCCCGCCGGGGGAGCCCAAATGCATGACCAACGCCGTCAAGGTGGAAATGGAGGTGACAAGCAGCAAGGATCCCGACGACGTCGACGTGCAGGAGCTGACCTTCTTGACAGTTCCGCCCAAGCTGCTGGTCGGGGCTAGGCTTGTGTCCCTCCACATTCAGATTGACAAGCTCACGTCCTAAATGTTTCGACAGTGCCTTCTGTTTATCTTAGTAATATGCTAATATAGGGATTACCTTGGTCTACTTTAGCTTAAGAAATGGTGGGTTTTTGTGGCGCTACAGCAATTACTTCGACATCAGATCATCAATTTCCAACAGTCGAACGGATATTTTGTGTCTGTTGGATATAAAGTTCCTTTGGGTAAGAGTACTACTTGTCATCAAAATGGATAAAAGGAGATGTATGTAGACGTATTTTAGTTCTAGACACGTCCCTTTTTATCCATTTTAATGACAAGCACTCCCTCCGTTCCACAATACATGCCTTCCATTTGTCAAAATATAGATGTATCTAGACATGTTTTAGTATATAGGTACATCCATGATAGAGCCAATCGGATGGTTGAGAACACTACAATTCGTAGCTACAGATGCATGTGTGACTCCCAGATGCAGAGGCCGGGGGTCATCATCCTCCTTTTCGAGAAAAAACAGACGCGTGTGTGAGAGGACGAGTGCGTGTGTGCACCTCTTCTCTTCCTGTATAATGTACTACTAAACTCAGATTACAAGTTTTTGAGCTTGCGTCTCGTCACATTCCAAATTACTCCACGCTATATTGAATTGCAAACCTGTTCACACTGATTACAACCTAAACGGCCCACTTAGGAGCGTATTAGTACCATGCTAGTATATTGAATTCCAAACCTGTTCATACCGATCACAACCTAAACGGTTTCCCACTTAGGAGCGTATTAGTACTCGGTTATAAATACTAGTATGCCAAGATGACTGCACATTCCTCCTCAACTCCTCATCCACAAAAACAAACAAGTCATTCAACATCCTTCCCTTGCGTCTGCCATGGCCAGCGTGAGTTCTGGGTCGAGAGATTGCTACCAGGGAGAGGCGAGCATGGAAGCGGAAGCAGAGAGATGTCCCGCCTCGCTGCGAGAGCAACCAACATGTCCTGCCACGCGGAAGTAGTAGCACAGAGGTCCCACCGCGCCGCTGAAGCAGCACGGAGGTCCCACCGCGTCGTCGATGCAGCAGACTGGTCCGGCCGCGCCGCGGAAGCAGCAGAGTTGTCCCACCGCACCATGAATGTAACAGAGATGTCCCGCCACGCCGCAGCGGCCTGGGAAAATTTCTCGTGGGCAGGCGACGACTGTTACAGGCGCATGCATGCGATCGTCCATAGCCAGATGGATCAGATCTCCGGCTTGGCGAGGTTGCAGGACGACGTGAAAGCCTCGTTTGAACAGGCTCCGGGCCGAGCGCGACCTACTGAGGGAGAAGATCGTCCGAAGTGCAGACCAGCAGGAGAAGACTAGTGCCTTGTTAAAGAGGACCGGCGTCATCGTCAAGAAACTTATGGACGAGAATGACATGCTCCGCAACGAGCACCAAAGGCTGGTGGAGGAATCCGTCGATGTTCTCAAGCAGCGTCTTGAGGACACGAAAGAGCTCATCGCCGCTCGCTGCGGAGACTAGTTTCCGCGGCCTGCAGCAACGCATCAAGATAGTAGAGATCAGCGAGCCAGATCCTTGTCCTCCTTCTTCTTTTGCCCTTGTGTATTTTGGGCGTAGCCGCATGTGGCTTTTTTAATTATCCTTCTAGTTATGTAAGACAATTAATTGTCCTTATCTTTCTATGGAAGATCAATGTTGCGAGGCTGGAATGAAGAAAACTCTTGTTGTGGTGACCCTGGCGTTGCTGTTCTTCTAGTTGCTGCTAGGCTTCCTTCAATTTCCTGGTTTCTTTTGATGTAATAATCGGTTTAGGATGTCGATTGTGTCGTCGGTTGTGAAATGTTGGGTTCTAGCGCGGATGTTTGGCCTTTGTTGGCCTCTTGGGATGTTGCAATTTCAATCTGGTACTTTTAGTCCTTCGTGTTAGGCTGGAGTTGTGCTGAACTTCTTGTGAATTGTGGTGGTTTTCAGTAATGAAAATCGGAAGGGGCAAGCCCTTCTTTGATAAAAAAAATCGTCCTTATATATTCATCAGTCTTGCTATAAGTCGCAGTAGATGCTATATAGGTCCGTCAGATCTTACATCAAGATCCGTGCTGTCAGATTTTCTTTTTTCTCTCTTAAATCTCAGTCGAGTGAGACATAGCCACACCATTAAACAGAGGCTCGGTCGCCATTAATGGAGACCTTGGGAGAGAGGTGGACGGCAGATGGAGGTCAAAGGGCTCTCCTCCCAATAAGCACGTGCAGGGGTCTGATCGCACGCCTCTCGTACTCAAATAGCTACCCTGGACGGCGCCTCCTAGCTAATAAAAAATGGGGACGCGTGGCGGCACGTAAATGGTACTAGTAAGTAGAACGCCCACGGTTTCAATAATACTTGTGTTTCCGATTGTAACGTGACAGCACTTGTTCCAAAATGACTTTGTTGATTGTTAATGTGTGTGCCTTCGCAAATCGGACTGCAAATTTACCACAACATGTTGGTGCCATGTCATGGCACCAAGCCAAGTTTCATTATTTTCATGCGTGTTTTGGATTTACAGGAATTAAAAAACTAAGTTTCTCAATGTTTCCAACCCAGCCACGATGCCCAGAATTTTGAATTTCATTCCCATTTCTTGGATGGAACCTAGAAATTTACCCGAGGACACACATGTGATTTTTCAACCAACTTTGGTGCACTGGAACATGTGCTTGTATTTCAAATTTGAACTATGCACACAAAGGTGACACGTTCCCTCCCAGAACCACGAGCCTTCTTGAGAGAAGCTCCGATTTGCAAGAAGCTTATACCAAAATTTGTTCCTATTCAGCCAATTTTTTTACCACGGCATGGTACTACCATGACATGACACCATGCCAAGTTTCATGATTTTAAAACCAAGTTTCTCAATGTTCTTGATCGAGCCACGATGCCCAGATGTTTGAATCTTATTCTCATTTTTTGCATGGGAGTATAAATTCACCCGAGGACACAAATGTGATTTTCAACCAACTTTGGTGCACGGGAGCATGTGCTTGTAGTTCAAATTTGAATTATGCACATTAAATGACCAAAAACTCAATTAATGTGTAAATAAGGCCAAACAAAGCCGGAATAATTCCAAAATTTAACAGGGCACTCATGTAGTTCTATGTTGCCTTTGTAAATAAACTCAAGGGGGACAACGCATATTGTTTCGCACTCAAAGGTGACACGTTCCCTCTCAGAACCACGAGCCTTCTTGAGAGAAGCTTTGGTTTGCAAGAAGCTTATACCAAAATTTGTTCCTATTCGACCATTTTTTTACCACAACATGGTAGTACCATGACATGACATCCATACCAAGTTTCATGATTTTCAGACGTGTTTTGGATTTACAAGAATTTTAAAACCAAGTTTCTCAATGTTCTCGGCCGAGCCACGATGCCCAGATGTTTTAATTTTATTCTCATTTCTTGCATGGGACCTAGAAATTCACCCGAGGACACAAATGTGATTTTTCAACCAACTTTGGTGCACAAGAGCATGTGCTTGTAGTTCAAATTTGACTTATGCACATTGAATGACCAGAAACTCAATTAATGTATAAAAAACGACAAACGAACCCGGAATAATTCCAAAATTTAACACGGCACTAATGTAGTTCTATGTTGCCTTTGTTAAGAAACTCAAGGGCGGGGGGGGGGTGGCACGTTCCCTCTTAGAACCACGAGCTTCCAAATTGGCCCAATTTTTTATCACAACATGTTAGTGCCATGACATGACACCATGCCAAGTTTCATTACATGAATTTAAAATCTAAGTTTCTCGATGTTCTCGGCAGAGTCATGACGCCCAGATGTTTGAATTTCATTCTCATTTCTTCCATGGGACCTAGAAATTCAACCAAGGACACACATGTGATTTTTCAACCCACTTTGGTGCACCGGAGCATGTGCATGCAATTCATATTTAGATTATGCACATTAAAAGTCCAGAAACTCAATTAATGTATAAAAAGGACAAATGAACCCGAAATAATTCCAAAATTTAACAGGGCACTCATATAGTTCTATGTTGCCTCTGTAAATAAAATCAGGGGGAGGCAGCATATATCGTTTCACACACAAAGGTGACATGTTCCCTCTCAGAACCACGAGGCTTGTTGAGAGAATCTCCGGTTTTGCAAGAGGCTTATACCAAAACTTGTCCCAATTCAGCCAAAAATTATACGTATGAAAACAGGGTTTAGATTATCCCGAACATCTCGCTACCTAGACCAATAATGTACTATGATTTGAATTCAACATAAAATGGATACAGATATTTGAATTGGAGAGCGTATGGTACATGTAGTTCATAGTGAGATATGATTATTGCTATATGCATGTCTTTTTGTTATCAAGATAATATTTAAATTATTGTATAACTTGACAACAATCGTATTCAAATAAGGAAAATTGATTCAAATTTAGTCCATATGGTAGACGACAATATATATGTTCACATGGTGGAGTAAAATGTTCATATATGATGGAAGATCAAAATGTATGACTACATCAATTATAAACCGCAAGGTCACCTAATGATATATTAAAATTCAACATAACGTGGATTCAAAAATTGAAATTCGAGATCATGGCATCTGTAATCATATAAAAAGGGACATTACTCTTTCTTTGGTGGGAATTGATTTGTTTTTTTTATTGTTGAGGGAAGTGCGAATCGATTTGGTACTATGCAGGGTAATCATGTTCTCCCGATTTTTTTTACATTTTTCTTGTAGTTTTTTCAATGGCATCTATAGCAATATAGTAAAAGGGGACATGACTCTCTTGTGTCTTGTATGATTTTTTTACATGTTAAGTTTGTTCTGCCGAACAAGGAATCCGCACCTTGTTATCCCGAAATTTTCAAGCTCGAGTATCTTTTGTCTCACCTTCTTTGAAACTCCCACTTCTTCAACCCACGCCGCGCCTTGTTATCCCGAAATTTGGACGCGCGCGAGAACTCCCTCCTCATCCGAAATCGCTCCCGCAGCCTAGACACGCGAAATCCCACTTCTACCCCTCAGCCAGAAATGAAGCTCCACATCACGGTGTCAAAACCGGTGGGGGTACGCTGGTAACTTACCCTACATTTCGGACAAGCGCGTCCCTAAGCTTGGCTCCCCCCTCCCCC
>NC_041385.1:380032991-380041697 GCF_002162155.2 Triticum dicoccoides | reverse complement strand
TCCTCCGTCGGCCTCCCGACCGCCGCCCAGCCGGAGACTCTTCCCCGACTACGTCGTCCACCGCAACAGCTCGCCGTCCCTCATCCACCGCACCGGATAAGGATCCGTTGTCGATCTCGTCGTCCCGCCGGATCAGCCACCCCGTCCTCCACCTCCAAGGAGCTGCCCCGATGTTCACCTCGTCTATCGCGCCACCTCAATCCCCACAGCGCCGTCTTGACCTGCCCCACCGGAACCGCAACACCCTTACCAATTCCTCCGATGAAGCCGAGGCCAACTCGGCGCCACCAAGGAGGTTCTGCACTCAACGCTGCATTTTATCTTTTATTCGATCTCACGGGGCTGCCGGTGCTCGATACCGAGCAGACATGGCGTCTCCATCGACGGCGCCTTCGCCGACCACATCATCCATGACGTCTCTCGCTCGCGCTGCGGCTCTGTTCTTGCTGCCGGTCGTGCTGCTGCACTGCTCCTGCTTTCGTTCGTGCTGCTGCTCTGCTCTTGCTCTCGCTTGCGCTGCTGCTGCTAGTGCACGACCTCCGGCAGCTACAGGAGTTGCTGCTTTAGCACTCGCTCATGGTGCTACTGCACGACTTGCTCTCTGCTAGTGTGTTCCGTGCTCGAACGTCTGCTGATTTAGATCACTGCTTCTCTGCTACTAGTGCTCGAACGCCCTAAACATCTATTGCAATGCTCTATTACTAGTTCAATCAGTTTCGACAGTAAAATTCAGTTTCAAGTGTGAAGTTCATTTTCTTCAGTTAAGTTCAGAGTGAACAGTACTTACAACATCTGTCGGAGCGGCCGTGGCGCGGCTGATGTGTTTTACATCTAGCACTTTTTGGTGATGTATTTTACATCATCTATTGCAGATGATATTAGGGTCCCACTTCAGATTAAAGTTGTCTGTCTTGTCATGCTTCAGCCTCGTCGCCGTACACCTTAGCGGAGCTGCTCCAACAACGGAACCGTCCATCACAGCGGAGCAGTACCCTCGGCGCCGTTTCGAGAGGCCTCAGATCTTCTTCCCCGCCTCCGATAGTCACACCAGCATCATCACCATCCCCCACGTCCAACCCAATGATGCTGAGGTCCACAAGGCTATGCCAAAGAGGTTGTACACTCATCGCATCACTTTGTTTCTCCATTCCTCTGTTCTTCCAATTCATGTGAGCCAAACACCCAGTTTGACTGATATCCTATGTTTCCAAATGCTCTGTTTTGCACGTGCATTCCTATCCTATTCCTATGTTTTTCCTGTCCCTGTGTTTATAGAATCCTCCAATTCTAAGGAGCCCTTGCAGATTTACTTCATTTTCAGATTGGCGTGAAAGAAAACTCTGTGTGTTATGTCCTGCTCCTGCCGTGCCGTCATCCACCCCACCTGAGGTGCACCATCGACAGAAGCGTTCACTGCAGCAGAGATCCCCCCTGCAGACTTTCTTTCGCCGCCTCAGATCATCTTCCCCGTTGCCGGCAGCCACGCCAACTGCATTACCATCATCGACTGAGCAGATGAACCTGAGGACTAGACAGTTCCGGAAGAGAGGTCGCAGTCTTTCGTGTTTGCTTACGTTATACATTGGTTATTATTACCTGCTACTTTATCGTTCAATCTTGAGTTTTGAATTGCCCATGGGTCTCATATCGAGCCAGCAACAAATAGTATCTGTCTACTGTCTGGTTCATCTGGGGTCTTCTATGTGGTTTATGTTGGGTGGGCAACAAACAATAGATGATCCATTGTCTATCTTTTTAAACTGAAGCTATAATCTACATGCTATCATTAGTTTTGGATCCATCCACTCGTTTGCTACCATCAGTCTTGATTTTTGCATGCACCCCTTAGGCCTTACAAAATCTAACTATTTTTTTGTTATGCATCTCAGATATTGTACACAATCGTACTGAACATGTAGAGAAAAAGAGAAGACCTTTGCGTGTGAATATAATGTCATGCAGACGCTGCTCCATGGTGGGCGAAGTGCCCCCCCTCTCCTGCATTTCCAGATTGTATTCCAGAGGAAGATAACTGTTCAGATGGAGATTCAGAAGGAGCCGACCATGCCTGTTTACCACCTGAGGTGTTTGCTCTAACCTGGCATGCTGATGTTGGTCATATCATGCATATGGCGCCTTGCATTGCTTACATTATACATCTTATATGTCATCAGCTTAGTTTAGATTTGCTTTGCGTGAATGCCACCTGTTTGGTTTCTATATCATAATCTCACCATTCCTAAATATTTGTCTTTTTAGAGATTTCAACAAGTGACTACATATGGAACAAAATGAGTGAATCTACACTCTAAAATATGTCTATATACATCCGTATGTGGTAGTCCATTTGAAATCTCTAAAAAGACAAATATTTAGGAACGGAGGGAGTATATGGGAATTATGCAATGCCATCTTCTTTAGCCAGGCATCATATACGTGAATCATGCAATGCCATCATGTTTAGCCAGTCATCGTATATGTGAACTGTATCATGCCATATTTTTTCCATAATGTGTTCCATTTGTCAGCAATGTTTATATATTCATCTACTCTTCCTGTGCATCAGCCATTTGAGTCGGTCATGGGAAAATCTGGAGTGAAAACAAGGTCTTCTGAGCAGTCAGTGCTACCTGTCGATGCAGATTTCTTGCTGGTTATAGATAGCTCCTCAGAGGAGGATTCATAGAGAGATGACCAGTCGTATTCCCCCCCCCCCCGAGGTGCATGCTCTAACTTGGCTGGGTTTTATTGCTCATATCATGCATATGGTGTCTTGCATTGCCATGCCATCTGCTTAGATTAGACATGCTTTGTGTGAATGCCTCCTGTTTGCTTTCTATATCAGATATGTGAATTATGCAATGCCATGTTTTTCAGCCAGTTATCATATATGTGAATTATGCACCGCCATGGAGACAGGCATCATATATGTGAATTATCTCATGACATCTTTTTTTTTCATTACGTATTCCATTTGTCGACAATCTGTGTATATTAAACTACTCTTCATGTGTATCAGCCATTTGAGCCGGTTATGGAAAAATCTTGAGTGAAAACAAGGTCTTCAGAGCAGGCAATGGTACCTGTTGAAGCATATATCTCGATGGTTACAGGGAGCTCCTCAGAGGAGGATTCAGAGATAGATGACCAGTCGTATATCCCACCTGAGGTGTATGCTCTAAGTTGCAATGTTTATATTTCTCATATGATGCATATGGTGTCTTGCATTGCTTAGTTTAGACATCATATGCACAATATTGAATTCTATCTGCTTAGTTTAGAGATCATACATGCGAGTGCCAGCTACTTAGTATATGAATCAATTATGTCAATTATATCATGCCATCCTGTATACTTAGACAACATGTATGTGAGTTATTTCATCCCAACCTATTTTAGAAAGACATCATATAGTTTTGTCATGTCATCATGTTTAGGTACTCATCATATGTTGAATTATGCCATTATATCCTGTTAATTTATCCATCATATATCTGAAACTGTGTCATGCTATCCTGTTTAGTTAGGCATCATATATGTGAAATTGTGTCATGCTGTCCTGTTTGGTTAGACAACATATATGTGAATTACCACATGTGTCTATCATACAATGTCTGTACGTTCAATTTCTTTTCTTGTTTATCAGCCATTTGGATTGGAGGGGGTGATGGTAGTATCTAAGGGAGCAAAAACCCATTCTTCACAAAAGACAGTGCTACCCGTCGATGCAGATAGAACCATGGTTGTACTGGCCCACAAACTAGCCCCACCACACATAATCGAGACTCTTCCAGATTGCGCACTTACACCGTTGGGCAGAGAACCAGCTACAACCCATCTAACCGCAACCCCAGCGGATAGTAACCCACTTATAGTTGACAAAGCACATTGTCCACCACAAAGTGCCCCCACACGAGCAGTTTGTAAAGCTACTGCAGTGCCCAAAGCATGAAGACCACCACAGCTAACCCAAACTCCACGTTTAAAGTAGAAGAGCAACTGTTCTTAGGTCAGATTCCGTAGCTATGGTCCATACTCCTTTGCTGTTGCATCACTGTATTTACTCATACCAACTACTTTCGGATTTGAAGGATCCAATTGAAACTCCAATGGTGCAACAGGTATGTTTTAAACCTATTTCTTTAACTGGATTGCTGTTCTAACTTCTTGCTCTATGTTGATTTTAGTTTAAGTTGTATAAACAGTTATGTTCTCATGTGATGCACATTACAAGTGCTGCCAATGTTGTGTAGTTTCTCACACTTATATTCTGTCTATGTTGCTGTGTCTTAAAAATATATGAGTTGAACTGTGTCTCTATCTTGATTAGGGAACATAAACTAGAATGATATGGACAATACAGTGACCATAGTACATAGATATATGTTTGTTTCATGCTGTTATCCTGTCCACCTTACTACTGAACTGGTTTACCAAAATGAGTTTGGTATTCTACAAGCTAAACCTGTGATGTGTCTGCTTGTTTCTCTTGTAGTATGCAAACAGAATATTGGAGAAGAGCACCCCACTATGCAATGGTAGAGAAAGTAATGCAGATAAGGTTCAAGATAGTGAGACAACCCTGTTGGTCTCCAAGAAAGGTGATAAAAATGATCTTGTAGAAAGTGAGAAAACCCCACAGTCCTGCGTTGATGTAGTGTTTGAGTTACTGGCCAGTACTGTTGGCACAAGCTCTTCGAACTCGCTGCCTGAATCACTTCGGCTTCTTCAGTCTGAGCTACAAGCTAAAAGGCATCAGTCATCTGTGCTGCGGCAAGAAGACGAAGGACTAAGGAAGTCCCTGCAGAATTCAGATGCGTACTTTCTTGTGCAACAGCAAGCGCTGGAGGATTTAAGCGCCAAACAAGAGAAAGTTAATAAGCTTGCTAAGCATCTTGCCAGCATTATGGGTACCTAGGATATTGTTTCTTGAACTCTTCTGAAGTGGTTTCAGTTCTGGACTTGTTTTGCTGCGGCATTTATATGCTGCTGTGTTCCCTATATTTGCACTGGTGGTGAACTTTGATGCCCAGTGGATGTAATATGTGTAATAGCCGTGATAGCCTAGCATAAGTTGCTTGCTTATTTATTTCCTTGTTGTCTTGTTTATTTGTTTGCTTGTAGTCACTGCAGTTCTTTTTCCGCGGTTTGCTAGTGGCTGCAATAACCTATTTTTTAAAACTAGGCCACAATAACCATGGGCTAATATTTACTGTAGTGACACTGGGCCTCCTACGGGCCGTAGAAACAGTGGGCCTTCTACGGGCCGTAGAAACAGTAGGCCTTCTATGGACCGTAGAAACATTGGGCCTTCTACGGGCCGTAGAAACAATGGGCCTTCTACTGGCCCTATCATCAATGGGCCTTATACGGGCCGTATGATCGATTGGCAAACATGGGCCAATAACAGGCCGCATTATGGCCGTAAACGGGCTAGAGTTGGAATCGTCCGTTCATGGGCCGACCATAACGGGCCCTTGTTAATAGGCTGTATTTGATGATGCTATGAAAACGGCCCAATGTATTAACGGACCACAAACGGGCCGACTGTAACCACATGCTGAATTTGGCCCACAAGCAGAAAATTACAGTAACATGCCGTAAGTAAACGAATGCTCGAAATGAGCCCAAGAATAAATGGGCTCTGAGAAGGCCGAAAATAACATGGGCTGGAAACGGCCCAACTGAATAATGGGCCATTAATGGGTATAAAGGGATACATTGTTCATTACGGGCCAATTTCACCACGGGCCGTTAATGGGTCTAAAGTGATACACTGTTCATTGCGGGCCAGTTTCACCACGGGCCGTTAATAGGCCAAGTGTTACATAGGGCCTCATATGGGCCGAAAGACGTCATGGGCCATACATGGGCCAGAAGTGAAAACAGGCTGGAATCATATTGGATGGCCCAGATGACGCTACTGGGCCTAATTCGGGTAGGGCGTAACGGGCCTTGGGTCAGCGGGCTGTAAATGGGCTATACGCGAACATGCCATTAACAGGCTTTCCATGGGCCATCCCGTCACCTTTTGACCAAGTCAAACGGGCCGGCCTTTTCATAGGAATGGGCCTCTGTTGGGTCGGGCCACGTGTTGACGTATCATAGGCGCCTTCTGTCCAATGAGTGGATGACATGTGTCCCAACAATGAGCCGACATGTGTTTCCTCTAGCCAATGACAACTTTACACGTGGAAAATCCCCATTGGTCGGGGCTGTTAACAGGTTATCGGATCCAAAACCCGACCCGATAGCTTAACGACGTTCCGTTACGGTGGATGCCACGTGTGGTCACCCTTGACGAAAGCACTTCTGTGACGCGCGATTTATCGTCATGGAAGTGGACACTTCCGTGATGATAATTTTGGTAATGTCATGGAACACTTCTACGACAGCACATGTATGACTATCTTGATTCTGTCATAAATTTGTCATGGATGTACATGCATGACAAAAAACGCGACCTACTGTGACAAACACGTATCATCACGGAAGTGTATTTTTTTTGTAGTGCCACAACTACAGCCATGTACAACACAGCCTGCACGATATGTAGACGATAGCCAATCCAGGCGTGTCTGCTGGAGTCTGGTCACATGCATGGACGAACCGATCTTCCGTGTCTTGCAGGGATCGTCCAGGCACCAAAGTAGTACAACACTTCTCTAGTACTATCGCTCGTCTCCCTCTTCTATTAAGTCACCGGACTTGCGGGGCCCGTGAGTGTGCCTATGGTCGGTTCTCAATTGACGTCCCACATGTGTGTGCGAACGCAATATGACGCGCGTTCCATTCGGAGAGCAGTGTGCCAGACCGACCGACCGTCTGGGGTGCGACGCGAACGCGACGGGCGTGCTATATACTCCATACATGTGTACCGCCGTTTTCTAGACACTTTGCTCCATGGCGCGGGCGCAATCCATGGATACAAAATTAGTATACTGTATACTATTTAAAAATCGAGGGCGGGGCTTTTCCTGCGCGGTAGGCGGCGGGGCAGTTTCGCCTAGTCGGTTCGACAGAGACGGTAGAAGACGAGGGTGTAGGCTACTGCAAACGTAGGGCTGTGTGATTTGACAATGAGTTACTGCTGGGCAGGTGGGGCCCCGTGACTTGACTTGCCATTATCATTTTAACTGCGGTGCTACGACCGACATGAGTCTCCCGATTCCTGACCACCTCCATACAGGTGCCTCTCCCAATGCTCCACCATGTAGTAGAGGCTGGCTCTTGCATGAGAGCCCACTTCTCCACTTTTTCCTTGCCTCTCTTTCCTCCACATATGCAAAAATGCCATGTAAAGTGCACTATTGTACTTACTTGCTCCTACAGGTGCTTAAGCTTGCCACATAGGCATAAAGTTTGATGTGGCAAGTTAATCAAGAAGAGAGAGACTAGTTTGTTGAACCAAGGAAGAAACGGTGCTAAGCGCATGTACCTAGGTGAAAAGACAATTTTGAGTCTATAGCTAATTAAATGAAGCAAACTTAGCAACACCATGTCATTGGAAGAGGTCACTCCTTGGAAAATGCAATAAATACTAGTACTTCCTGTGTCCCATAATATAAGAACGTTTTTGGCACTACACTAGTTTCAAAAACGTTCTTATATTATGGGACGGAGGGAGTACGAAGAAAGAGATAGAGAGAAGTAAAAAAAAATACACTTATAGCCAAAACCTTGTTGTAGTATGAGTGACTAAGTGATGACTATGTATGACATGCCAACATCAGATAGCCTAACGCACCATGTTAAATCTCCAAGGGCGCAACCGTGCGAGCGACGCGACGGTCGTGGTAGGCGTGACCATGATACGGGCTGCTGGCAGCCTTTGGATCTGAGATCAAACAGTCGCATGCTAAGTTGCTGAAAATTTGCATAATAACCCTCTAGGATAGGATATTCACCCATAGGACTAGAATCACGCCATGCAATCGTTCGATCTCAGATCCAAGGGCTCTCGGAAGCCCGTATCATGGGAGAATGGAAAGCCACTATATAACATCCCAAATTTTTAATTTGGAATGTTATACATAGGCCATTCATGCATATCATATTTTATTTCTTTTCCGCTCTGCAATCCTCGAAATCCTAAGCAACTCAAGGACCCTCGGAGAGAGTTGGGGATTTTCCGGTCTCATATTTGGATTTTTGTACCAAATAATGAAACGAGGATTTTTGATTTTAATTATTTCTTTCTCCGAAAAATATTTCGTACCAAAAATAAATGAGAGGAGATAATATGACTTCTCCAAAATAATTGAAATATCATAGGAAAAATGTGAAAATCATTTATTTGACCTTAGTTGATTTTATTCGGATTTTATTTGCATTAGAAAAATTTGCATGTTTTCCAAAAGTTGCATTTTAGGGCCAAGAAAAATGTTCATCTCGTTCTAAATATTTTATTTAGACGGTGAGAATTTGTTTTGGCATTTTTAAGGTTTTATTTTATTTTCTAGGATTTTATTTCTGTCGGCGTATTTGTTTAAAAAAAAAACTTCCCGCGCCCGACTGGGCCGAGGCCCAGCCGAGCCAGGCCGGACCAACCCCGCGACGCCGCCTTCCTCCCGCGCGTCGCCGCAGCCGGAGTCCGGCTCGGACTCCGCCGCCGCCTGCCCCCTTCCCCAAGGCACCGACCCCCCTCCTATAAATACCGCCCCCCCTAGCCACCACCACCACCGCCGCCCGGAGCCGAAGCCCGAG
>NC_041385.1:380023406-380032861 GCF_002162155.2 Triticum dicoccoides | reverse complement strand
CTAGTTGCATTTTTTTATAGATCGGTTTATTTCTCCGGTTTATTTATTTAGCGAGCGTTCGCTCGTCCGTTCGTTTTAACGAACGTGTTCTTCGTTTAGTTTCAGTTAACGAACGTTCGTTCGTTAATCTGTTCGTCGCTTTTTCTTTTGTCAGATTTATTCCGTGACTTTTCTGATCGCGATTTCTGATCCAATCTTAGTTTCTGTTTAGCTTTTCGCTCATTAGTCGGAATCAGGTGATTCAAAAGCTTGGAGTTTCGTCTCGAGACCCTCTTTCTGCTTAACCAACTTAAACTAAGTTTTGGTACTGTAAAAATTTGACCTTAGTCCAGATTAGTAAACGGATTTTGTTTCTTTCGCCGTTTGAGTTTCGTTGCTCCGGTTGATTCGATTCTTTTTGCTAACCAGAGTTCTTAAGTTGAACTTGTTGGTTCTTTGCTTTCAGTTGAAGTTTTGCTCGTGCATCTTTGCTAGTTGCTTATGTATGTTATTGTTTGTTTGCGATAGAATTCCCGGAGTGCGAAGCGTGTTACTGTGACGTCCGGGTAATCAAGCTACAGTAACCCTCTGGTAATGATGCCACGTCACCACGATTACCGTTGCTAATCTTGTGTTAGTTCAGAACCCATCCAAATTCAAAATTGAATTGAAGACAAACAATAAAAGTTTTTAATTATCAAATCTAAAATGTTCAAATTGTAGCAAATAAAACATAGATGGTTATGGTGGAGAAACCACATCTATATAAAATGTTTAAATACTACAAGATGAATAAAATAGTAGCAAAAACAATTATTTAAATGACTTTTGTAATTAATAGAATTTCAAACTAATTTATCTGAGGACTAGACCTTTTGTGGCTATGGACTGAGCTGAAATACTAATTTAGATACTAAGTGTATATTTTATCAAAAGTAAAATAATTGAAGACAAAACTAAAACAGAAAAGGTAAAATAAATAAGAAAACAAAAGTGAAAACAAAACAAAACAAATGAACCCCCCTCCCCATGGGCCTCGGCCCCTCCCATCCAATCGGCCTACTTGGCCCAACCGGCCCCCTCCTTGGCCTATACCTGGTCAACCCCGACCGAAACCCTAACCCACTCGCCCCCACTCCCCCCCACGTCGCCACTCCCCCCCTCCCGATCCGATCTGGATCGGGATCGATCCCGCGCTCCCGACGCCTCCCATCGCCACACCCACCGCGCCTCCATCCTCCTCCGCGATGCCACCTCGCCGGCCCAGCACCTCCCGGCCTCCTCCTCCCTCTCTCGGTTGGATCTGGACCGGGGCAAACCCCCCGACCCCGTCGCCCGTCGCCGCGACGACCTCGCCCTTCTCCCTCGCGCGCCCATTGCCGCCTAGACGCGCCGGCGACCGGAGCTCCCTCGCCGGCCTGCTTCCCCTTCCCCACCGGACTGCTCCTCTCCGCCGCTCGTCCCCGTCGACCTCCCCGACCTCCGCCGAGCACGTTGCCCCGTCCCTACTCCGCCCCGTGAGCTTCCCCCTCTCCTCCCCTGTCTTCGACGTGCACGCCTCGCGTCCTCGTCCTGCGCTCGCCGCGCCGTTCCGCACGCGCACGCTGCCGCGCACCGCGACTCCCGCCCGCTGCCATCGACCGTTGCGCTCACCGCATCGTGGATGCGCCCGACCCCACCCCGGAGCCGCCCGTGGCCACCTGCCTCCGCACGGGACCACCGTCGAGCTCCCGCACGCCCTGGACCGCGCTTGGCCGCGCCCGACCGTGGCCGACAGCGCGCGCTCGCGCCCACGCCCCTCTGACCAAGCCCGGCCATGGACGGTCCCCGCTCCCCCTTGCTGCTGCACGCCCGCCGCCGCCGAACCTCGTCACCGGCCTTGTTTTCGGCCACCTCCAGCACCAACCACTAGCCCAACTCGATGCGCGCCAACGCGTTCGTCCTTCTGATGCTCGTGGGTGACCAAGTGGTCACCGGAACGCAACTCCGGCGAGCCGCTGCCGTGGTTCCCCTCCCCGCACGCCCACACGCCCTCCTCTGGATGCATTGTGGGCACGAACCCGCTGGCGCCCTCCGTCGCCTCCGTGCGGGTGCACGGCGCCCGCACCCGATAACGCCCGTGCGCCCATTCGGGCTGGCGCCCGACGCCCGCGCCGACTCCACCCGCTAGCGCCCCGCCCGCTAGGCCTCTGTGCCACAGACAAACGGGCCCCACCACCCCTTAAAAAAGGAATTAAAAAAAATAATAAAAATAAAAATGATTTAATAAAATTATTAATTAATTAAGCAATTAATTAAGTTAATTAATCCGGTTTAATTAATTTAATTAACTAGTTAAGTTTAATTAAACTATAATTAAATTAACCTAAACCCTAATTAACCTAATTAGAGGTTGACAGGTGGGTCCCCCTGGACCCACATGTCAGGTTGACCAGGTCAACGGTCAACGTTGACTGCTGACATCAGCATGACATCATGCTGATGTCATAAATCCATTTTTCGAATTAATTAAATAATTAATTAAATTCCAGAAATTAATAAAATCTTTAGAAAATCATGTCTTTTAATCCGTAACTCGGATTAAAATATTTTCAACATGAAAGTTGCTCAGAACGACGAGACAAATCCGGATACGCAGTCCGTTTGTCCGCCACACACCCCTAACCTATCAAACTCGCAACTTTCCCCCTCCGGCTCCTTTGCCCGAAAACACGAAACACCGGGGATATTTTCCCGGATGTTTCCCCCTTCACCGGTATCGCCCATCCCTACGTTAGGTCACCCCTAGCACAACGTATTGCCGCGTCTTGCTTTGTGTTACATTTGATTGCTCCGTTATTTATTGTGTTCCCCCTCCGTTACTCCTTTCCGGTAGACTCCGAGACCGATGCTGATGCCCCAGTTCGACTACGGAGTTGACGACCCCTCTCTCTTGCCAGAGCAACCAGGCAAGCCCCCCCTTGATCACCAGATATCGCCTACTCTTCTCTATACTGCTTGCATTAGAGTAGTGTAGCTTGTTACTGCTTTCCCTTAATCCTATCCTGATGCATAGCCTGTCCTTGCTACTACTGTTGTTACCATTACCTACTATCCTACTGCTTAGTATAGGATGCTAGTGTTCCATCAGTGGCCCTACACTCTTGTCCGTCTGCCATGCTATACTACTGGGCCGTGATCACCTCGGGAGGTGATCACGGGCATAGGCTATATACTTTACACTGTTACATTACTAGTGATACTGTTTGGAGATGGGGGCTGAAGGGGCAGATGGCTCCATCCAGGTAGTGGTGGGCCTGAGTTCCCGACGGCCCCCGACTGTTACTTTGTGGCGGAGCGACAGGGCAGGTTGAGACCACCTAGGAGACAGGTGGGCCTGGCCTTGTTCGGCATTCGCGGATACTTAACACGCTTAACGAGATCTTGGTATTTGATCTGAGTCTGGCTACTGGCCTATACGCACTAACCATCTACGCGGGAGTAGTTATGGGTATCCCGACGTCGTGGTATCAGCCGAAGCACTTCAGACGTCAGCGACGGAGCGGCGCGCGCCGGATTGGAACGTAAGCCTGCTCTTGTATTAAGGGGGCTAGTTCTGCTTCCGGCCGCCCTCGCAACGTGCAGGTGTGCTATGGGCGATGGGCCCAGACCCCTGTGCGCTTAGGTTTAGACCGGCGTGCTGACCTCTCTGTTGTGCCTAGGTGGGGCTGCGACGTGTTGATCTTCCGAGGCCGGGCATGACCCAGGAAAGTGTGTCCGGCCAAATGGGATCGAGCGTGTTGGGCTATGTGGTGCACCCCTGCAGGGAAGTTAATCTATTCGAATAGCCGTGATCTTCGGTAACAGGACGACTTGGAGTTGTACCTTGACCTTATGACAACTAGAACCGGATACTTAATAAAACACACCCTTCCAAGTGCCAGATACAACCCGGTGATCGCTTTTCTACAGGGCGACGAGGAGAGGATCGCCGGGTAGGATTATGCTATGCGATCCTACTTGGAGATGCTACTTGGAGATGCTACTTGGAGGACTTCAATCTACTCTCTTCTACATGCTGCAAGACGGAGGCTGCCAGAAGCGTAGTCTTCGACAGGATTAGCTATCCCCCTCTTATTCTGGCATTCTGCAATTCAGTCCACTGATATGGCCCTTTACACATATACCCATGCATATGTAGTGTAGCTCCTTGCTTGCGAGTACTTTGGATGAGTACTCACGGTTGCTTTTCTCCCTCTTTTCCCCCTTTCCCTTCTACCTGGTTGTCGCAACCAGATGCTGGAGCCCTGGGGCCAGACGCCACCGTCGACGACGACTCCTACTACACCGGAGGTGCCTACTACTACGTGCAGCCCGCTGACGACGTCCAGGAGTAGTTAGGAGGATCCCAGGCAGGAGGCCTGCACCTCTTTCGATCTGTATCCCAGTTTGTGTTAGCCATCTTATGGCAACTTGTTTAACTTATGTCTGTACTCAGATTTTGTTGCTTCCGCTGACTCGTCTATGATCGAGCACTTGTATTCGAGCCCTCGAGGCCCCTGGCTTGTATTATGATGCTTGTATGACTTATTTATGTTTTAGAGTTGTGTTGTGATATCTTCCCGTGAGTCCCTGATCTTGATCATACACGTTTGCGTGCATGATTAGTGTACGATTGAATTGGGGGCGTCACAAGTTGGTATCAGAGCCAACTGCCTGTAGGAATCCCCCTTCCACACTCCTTGGCCGAAGTCGAGTCTAGACATTGCAAAAACTTATACTAACTTGGCTGTGTGCCTTACGGGCCCACGTCGCCAATGGGTGGTATTAGGATCTTTTATTCCTCGTCTATACTCTGGGACTCTGATCTCTCTACTATTCGGGTTAAATGAATTTGCTAACTCTAAGATTAGGATCTCGTGATCGCATCCACCCGAAGAGCCCCTTATTGCAGAGGATGGCCTGCTACATCAGAAGATTCCTAAGATACTCTCTGATGTTCTCTCGAGACTTGTGCCCATCACTTGGCTATTCCTGACCACCGATAAATCCGTATGGATAACTACTTACACTTGACATTCTTGCGATCATCCCCCATTGATCTTGTTATTACAAGATACCCCGAAGTTTTCTCTATTATTCCGAGAATACTTTGTGCCTACTGCCTAGCAGTTCTTTGCCACATGAATACCCCCTTCAAATAAATTCTCGCACTTATCGAGTATCCGCTCATCCCCCAGTTGTTCATGTGTTACACAAAAGTCTTCGAAATACCACCCGATATTCCGAAAATCCTCAGCAACCTATTGCTCTGGAATTTCTTGTTTGCTTTCATTATGATTAATCCCATTAGTATAGAAATCTTATTGACATTCCTTGTCATTATCATTTTGAGTCTGATGACTCAATATGTTGCGAATACACGCAATCATCATTGATCCTTATAAATTACCTTTCCGGCTGAGCTTCCATTCTTTTAACTGGAATTGGTTCTCGACCAATCCAATTGTCATTGATTGTACCCTAAGGCTATTCAACTTATCCATCCCTAATCAGAGCATTGCTTCTGATCCCTTGATTTGGAAATCATAATTCCTTTGCATTTGGCAATTGAGTTAGTCAGTTGTTTCTATAATCTGATCTCCTTGCATTCTTCTTCCTCTAGTTGAGTACCGATACTCGTATCAGATCCTTTGTGGGCCATCAAGTCCTTTGTTGGATTGTTATCCGACAGTGTCCTTCACATTTGATCACCTTGTGAGTTCTTCCCCTGATACATAATGCCTTTGTTAAGTTGTATCCTCTGCTTGGCCAACCATGCTCTGCTTTCGGGCTTGTGTTATTTACTCTTGAAACTTGTGGTATATGTTTCTAAGAAGCCCCTATGGGTTGAACATATGCCTTCTCTAAATCGTGTGAACCCGAAAGTTTTCACGAGTCATACTCTTCTGGTGCTTCACCAGATAAAATTTCAACACTGCAACTTCCTCGAACATGAGAAGTGAATGAAAGGTTATGCATTGGAGAAGTGGGAGTCGACCTTGAACTTGTGTTCATGCCCATGGACACGATGTAGATCTTATCATTAAAGCTTCTCTTAAATAAATTATTCCTTTGGTATAAGTTCACCTTATATCTAGGATCTGGCCTTTTGCAACCGTGGTTCCGACCATGATTATTCTTCTTTGATCTCATTTCTCAGACAAGTTAAAACAATTGTCTTCTATGGATCAATACACCAGTCCAATCTTTACTTTGATCTTGTGTCGAGTATTACCCCCCTGGTATCTCGAGATTATCATGGAACTGCATAACTTTTTATGAGTTCTTCATCAAGTGCTACCTTCCCACTGATTCCAATTTTTCGCGGGCTCTGAGTTATTGAACACTCAAAGAAACCGATAACTGAACCGAGTCCGCTCTTCGGTTCAACAACTCTTCAGTAAGCTTCTATAAGTACGAGTTTGTACCCGATCACGCCATTCCTAGCCTGTTTGGCTATATCATTGTCGTGACGATTCTAACTGTGCTACCTGGTCCTTATTCTCGGAGCACCAACTTTCGACGATGAACTAACCTTACGTCGATCCTCATCGTCATATCATTTCGCCTTGAACAACAAGCTTGGTTTTGAGTTTGTGTTGTACCCTTGGTTCCAATAGCCTTTCACTTCATCATTACTTGACTTGATGTCGTTACCGATCGATTACATCTTCATGAACTCTCGCGACAAAGGTGTCGTGATCATCAACATTCTGAGCTCCTCCAGGATATCAATTGAATTCATGATGAGAAATGCCATCCTTGCCCTCGATGAATTGTATTATCGTCGACCACTTTATTGCCCTCCCACCAACACAAGCTTGTTAATGTTTGGTGTTATACCTTGAGTTCCTTGCTATCCAGCAATTGTTCTTCTTTACCTTGGAGTATTACCATCCTTTATGTCAAGAATGTTCTGAGAATTGTTCCACCTCTTGAGAATTCTTGACATAGAAATACTTCTCACTATCACCATTTTTCTTGGTCCCCGTGTTAATTCCAACAAGTGAACGGTGTTGTTTGGATTCTTTCCTTCTAGCAACCCTATTTTTTTGAAGTTAATGGTCGAAAGTTCATTCTTAGGCTATTGACTATTGAATCACCATTCTGACATTGGTCGTGCAACCCAACCCATATTTCGGGTGCACCTTTCAACCAATGTTTAATTGTGTATGTTTTCCTCGAGCATACATCACTATACCATTTGATCCGACAAATGTCATCTTCTTGTTCACATTATTGTGGAAATCCATCTTTTGAAAATCTCAATGAATTGTCGCTGAGTCAATCAGCCACCTCCTCACCTCTCCTTGGTTTAATGATGAACTATTGTTTCAGGAACCCGCTCCCATAGTTCATTTCCCGAGAATCTTGCAATGCCATTTCAATGATTTGTGTTGCGCCTTTTCTTCTTGGACATCCTGAGTCTGAGGCATCATGACACCAATTGGATCTGAATCTCGGTCAGATATGATGGTTGGGACAACTTTCCAGGAGTTATGTTGTTTGTCCTTTGATGACCCGATAACATGATGTCATGCCTAGCACCCCCCCCCCCCTGGCTGGAGGACCTATCATTATGATTTCTTTTGCAAGGATAACCATTCCTCCTGGAGGAAGTGGTAGGACTTATTTTATAAGTTACTCCTGATGGATCATTGGTGTATCCAAAGTCGGGCCCTTGATTGAAACACCATATCATTGCTACCTGAAGCATGTCTGTGGTACTCCGTTCATCACCAAGAACATTTGAAGCACAATGCTAAATTTCTCTTTATCAATTATCCAAACACCGTTGTATGGGCAATGTCATGAATTTTTTCTCCCCTTACCTAAAATGGTTTTCTACCTACTATCCTGTCATGGATATCATCTGCTTGTCCTTGGGAAGGATATACCCCTGGAAAATGTGTTTAAACACATTTTTCCTTTCCATTGATCTGGTTAAATCCGATAATCATATCTTCCTTTCCATTGTTTGGTTTAACCTTTCTTGTGATCTATGAGGTCTAAGCACTAATATTCTCCTACTTTTGTAAACACCTCGGTGTACAATTCTGTCAGTAAGACCCTGTTACTTTTGTTGATGACATTCCGGTAACCACCGATGGACGAGAACTTTGCCTAATGGTCCACCTCGTTCAACGAGCAGGAAAATGGTTCTCTTCGTTCCTCGCCCTTGGTACCGACGTTGTTACCGACATAACTGACAGGTTATTCTCTGGCATGCCTTGCTATCATAACCGTGCAAGATGTCACCGCTCTTTCAACGTTTAACCCACATGGTGGGCCCATAACCCACAGTTTCACAGGATCGAAACCTAACTCTCCTTTACACCCTAGTGTCAAAGTTATTCCTCACACTTGGCTTCGTATGTAACTCACGGGCCACCTTCCAAGTGATCTATTCGGGTATCAGACACAATACTTACTCTCGCTGCTCTGAACCTCTGTCTCACTCTGGTTCAGGCTTCGAGCAACTACCTATCCGCTTGGAACCTCTTATGGTACCTTCGTACCTTACTCTCGATGTATTTGATATGTTCAACTCGAGAGATAATCTTGTGCTCATTCTTATGTTAACCCCCGATGGTTTCCCTCATAAACATTCTGTCTTAGCTGAGCTGCCCCTTACCTATTCGTATGTACGATGGAGTCCTCGAAGAAAGGACGACGACTTCATCATGATGACCCGAAACAGCGGAATGAAGACAACAATGTAATGGATCGACCTCTTTGAGAAGAGCAACCAAGACCGAGAAGATCCGTTAGATTTTTCGTAACCCAATCCCTTCCCCCTTACTCCCCTCCTAAATCTCGGGACGAGATTTCTTGTAGTGGAGGAGAATTGTGACGTCCGGGTAATCAAGCTACAGTAACCCTCTGGTAATGATGCCACGTCACCGAGATTACCATTGCTAATCTTGTGTTAGTTCAGAACCCATCCAAATTCAAAATTGAATTGAAGACAAACAATAAATGTTTTTAATTATCAAATCTAAAATGTTCAAATTGTAGCAAATAAAACATAGATGGTTATGGTGGAGAAACCACATCTATATAAAATGTTTAAATACTACAAGATGAATAAAACAGTAGAAAAAACAATTATTTAAATGACTTTTGTAATTAATAGAATTTCAAACTAATTTATCTGAGGACTAGACCTTTTGTGGCTATGGACTGAGCTGAAATACTAATTTAGATACTAAGTGTATATTTTATCAAAAGTAAAATAATTGAAGACAAAACTAAAACAGAAAAGGTAAAATAAATAAGGAAAACAAAAGTGAAAACAAAACAAAACAAATGAACCCCCCTCCACATGGGCCTCGGCCCCTCCCATCCAATCGGCCTACTTGGCCCAACCGGCCCCCTCCTTTGCCTATACCTGGTCAACCCCGACCGAAACCCTAACCCACTCGCCCCCACTCCCCCCCACGTCGCCACTCCCC
>NC_041385.1:380012193-380023118 GCF_002162155.2 Triticum dicoccoides | reverse complement strand
ACTCCCCCCCTCCCGATCCGATTTGGATCGGGATCGATCCCGCGCTCCCGACGCCTCCCATCGCCACACCCACCGCGCCTCCATCCTCCTCCGCGACGCCACCTCGCTGGCCCAGCACCTCCCGGCCTCCTCCTCCCTCTCTCGGTTGGATCTGGACCGGGGCAAACCCCCCGACCCCGTCGCCCGTCGCCGCGACGACCTCGCCCTTCTCCCTCGCGCGCCCATTGCTGCCTAGACGCGCCGGCGACCGGAGCTCCCTCGCCGGCCTGCTTCCCCTTCCCCACCGGACTGCTCCTCCCCGCCGCTCGTCCCCATCGACCTCCCCGACCTCCGCCGAGCACGTTGCCCCGTCCCTACTCCGCCCCGTGAGCTTCCCCCTCTCCTCCCCTGTCTTCGACGCGCACGCCTCGCGTCCTCGTCTTGCGCTCGCCGCGCCGTTCCGCATGCGCACGCTGCCGCGCACCGCGACTCCCGCCCGCTGCCATCGACCGTTGCGCTCACCGCATCGTGGATGCGCCCGACCCCACCCCGAAGCCGCCCGCGGCCACCTGCCTCCGCACGGGACCACCGTCGAGCTCCCGCACGCCCTGGACCGCGCTTGGCCGCGCCCGACCGTGGCCGACAGCGCGCGCTCGCGCCCACGCCCCTCTGACCAAGCCCGGCCATGGACGGTCCCCGCTCCCCCTTGCTGCTGCACGCCTGCCGCCGCCGAACCTCGTCACCGGCCTTGTTTTCGGCCACCTCCAGCACCAACCACTAGCCCAACTCGATGCGCGCCAACGCGTTCGTCCTTCTGATGCTCGTGGGTGACCAAGTGGTCACCGGAACGCAACTCCGGCGAGCCGCTGCCGTGGTTCCCCTCCCCGCACGCCCACACGCCCTCCTCTGGATGCACTGTGGGCACGAACCCGCTGGCGCCCTCCGTCGCCTCCGTGCGGGTGCGCGGCGCCCGCACCCGATAACGCCCGTGCGCCCATTCGGGCTGGCGCCCGACGCCCGCGCCGACTCCACCCGCTAGCGCCCCACCCGCTAGGCCTCTGTGCCACAGACAAACGGGTCCCACCCCCCCTTAAAAAAGGAATTAAAAAAATTAATAAAAATAAAAATGATTTAATAAAATTATTAATTAATTAAGCAATTAATTAAGTTAATTAATCCGGTTTAATTAATTTAATTAACTAGTTAAGTTTAATTAAACTATAATTAAATTAACCTAAACCCTAATTAACCTAATTAGAGGTTGACAGGTGGGTCCCCCTGGACCCACATGTCAGGTTGACCAGGTCAACGGTCAACGTTGACTGCTGACGTCAGCATGACATCATGCTGATGTCATAAATCCATTTTTCGAATTAATTAAATAATTAATTAAATTCCAGAAATTAATAAAATCTTTAGAAAATCATATCTTTTAATCCGTAACTCAGATTAAAATATTTTCAACATGAAAGTTGCCCAGAACGACGAGACAAATCCGGATACGCAGTCCGTTTGTCCGCCACACACCCCTAACCTATCGAACTCGCAACTTTCCCCCTCCGGCTCCTCTGCCCGAAAACACGAAACACCGGGGATATTTTCCCGGATGTTTCCCCCTTCACCGGTATCGCCCATCCCTACGTTAGGTCACCCCTAGCACAACGTATTGCCGCGTCTTGCTTTGTGTTACATTTGATTGCTCCGTTATTTATTGTGTTCCCCCTCCGTTACTCCTTTCCGGTAGACTCCGAGACCGATGCTGATGCCCCAGTTTGACTATGGAGTTGACGACCCCTCTCTCTTGCCAGAGCAACCAGGCAAGCCCCCCCTTGATCACCAGATATCGCCTACTCTTGTCTATACTGCTTGCATTAGAGTAGTGTAGCTTGTTACTGCTTTCCGTTAATCCTATCCTGATGCATAGCCTGTCCTTGCTACTACTGTTGTTACCATTACCTACTATCCTACTGCTTAGTATAGGATGCTAGTGTTCCATCAGTGGCCCTACACTCTTGTCCGTCTGCCATGCTATACTACTGGGCCGTGATCACCTCGGGAGGTGATCACGGGCATAGGCTATATACTTTACACTGTTACATTACTGGTGATACTGTTTGGAGATGGGGGCTGAAGGGGCAGATGGCTCCATCCAGGTAGTGGTGGGCCTGAGTTCCCGACGGCCCCCGACTGTTACTTTGTGGCGGAGCGACAGGGCAGGTTGAGACCACCTAGGAGACAGGTGGGCCTGGCCTTGTTCGGCATTCGCGGATACTTAACACGCTTAACGAGATCTTGGTATTTGATCTGAGTCTGGCTACTGGCCTATACGCACTAACCATCTACGCGGGAGTAGTTATGGGTATCCCGACGTCGTGGTATCAGCCGAAGCACTTCAGACGTCAGCGACAGAGCGGCGCGCGCCGGATTGGAACGTAAGCCTGCTCTTGTATTAAGGGGGCTAGTTCTGCTTCCGGCCGCCCTCGCAACGTGCAGGTGTGCTATGGGCGATGGGCCCAGACCCCTGTGCGCTTAGGTTTAGACCGGCGTGCTGACCTCTCTGTTGTGCCTAGGTGGGGCTACGACGTGTTGATCTTCCGAGGCCGGGCATGACCCAGGAAAGTGTGTCCGGCCAAATGGGATCGAGCGTGTTGGGCTATGTGGTGCACCCCTGCAGGGAAGTTAATCTATTCGAGTAGCCGTGATCTTCGGTAACAGGACGACTTGGAGTTGTACCTTGACCTTATGGCAACTAGAACCGGATACTTAATAAAACACACCCTTCCAAGTGCCAGATACAACCCGGTGATCGCTTTTCTACAGGGCGACGAGGAGAGGATCGCCGGGTAGGATTATGCTATGCGATGCTACTTGGAGATGCTACTTGGAGATGCTACTTGGAGGACTTCAATCTACTCTCTTCTACATGCTGCAAGACGGAGGCTGCCAGAAGCGTAGTCTTCGACAGGATTAGCTATCCCCCTCTTATTCTGGCATTCTGCAGTTCAGTCCACTGATATGGCCCTTTACACATATACCCATGCATATGTAGTGTAGCTCCTTGCTTGCGAGTACTTTGGATGAGTACTCACGGTTGCTTTTCTCCCTCTTTTCCCCCTTTCCCTTCTACCTGGTTGTCGCAACCAGATGCTGGAGCCCTGGGGCCAGACGCCACCGTCGACGACGACTCCTACTACACCGGAGGTGCCTACTACTACGTGCAGCCCGCTGACGACGTCCAGGAGTAGTTAGGAGGATCCCAGGCAGGAGGCCTGCGCCTCTTTCGATCTGTATCCCAGTTTGTGTTAGCCATCTTATGGCAACTTGTTTAACTTATGTCTGTACTCAGATTTTGTTGCTTCCGCTGACTCGTCTATGATCGAGCACTTGTATTCGAGCCCTCGAGGCCCCTGGCTTGTATTATGATGCTTGTATGACTTATTTATGTTTTAGAGTTGTGTTGTGATATCTTCCTGTGAGTCCCTGATCTTGATCGTACACGTTTGCGTGCATGATTAGTGTACGATTGAATCGGGGGCGTCACAGTTACTACGAGTCACTAGGTTTCGCGGATCGTCAGCAAGTCAAGTAACACATTGATCATACTCTTTTCATACCCAGTTTTCATTGCATTAGTTCAATCCTCAAACATTGCATGACTAGGATGTCTTTAACATGTGGGTTTTGGGAAGTAGCTGATGAGGTAGAACCTATTGTCCTCTTTATTATCAAACCTTTGGGAGTTACTTCTACGTTATGCTTACATTGCTATGCTATGCTCATAGACATGGTTGGGTTCGAGTGTTCCATGACAGATGTGAGATTGTTAATTAATGGTTCAATCTAAGGTGGCCACTTTAATATACATCTGGGTGGATTGAGGCACCTGGGGATACCAGTGATTGCCTGTTTTTTTTGGAAATCCCGGGGTTACCGTGTGATTTTCTATGGACCGCCACCCAGGCTCAAAGGGAACTGAGATGATTCATGCTAGAAACTTCCGTGTGCAGCCACAAGCTATTATGGGCTCTAGCATAGTTGAGTAAGTTACGTGAAGCTCTTGAACAGGTAGATCAACAGGTAGTGGGTTTTGTAGGTTTGGTATGGTCTACCCGGAGTAGAGAGTTAATGTTTCTGAAAGACTGTGTCTTGGTCATCCATTTCTCAAACACCATGCAGTGCGAGAAATCAACGGAGGCGATCGAGTCTTGTGGGGAAAAGTGCGCAAACCTCTGCAGAGTGTACAATCTAATCATGGTTAGCCGTGTCCCCGGTTATGGACAATTCTGAGTGTCTAGTACTTGAAGTATCTTATGTGTCTCATCACTCTTAATTAATATTGTTGGGATTGTTAATCACTTTAATTGGGATTGAGTTGGGGTTACCTTCTCAATGTTCTTCAACTACCATTATAGTTAAATAAAATTTATTCCTTTGCAGTAGGGAAAATTGGCTTTATGCAAAACTATAACTGTAGAGCTTTCCACCAGCCAAATATGCATGTAGTGTTAGCATTATTCTGTTTTTACTCTACTGTGTTATATTGCCAGCATATTCCATGTGCTGACCCGTTTCTCGGGCTGCAACGTATTATGTTGTAGACTTTTCAGACGAGGAGTAAGGTTCATTAGGTCTTTGCCGTGCAGCTCAGCTATGCCGTTGGAGTTGATGGACTCACTTTATCTTCCAAGCCTTCCGCTATTTTCTCATTAGATGGCCTTAAGCCATATTATTGTAATAAGTTCTATTTTGAGACATTCGATGTAATAAGTGTGTGATTGCTACTCTGTTATAAATCCTTCGAGTACTGTGCGTGTTAGCATTACTGATCCAGGGATGACATTGATGCACAGAGACTTGACCGTCTGAGGTCGGGTCGCTACAAGATGGTATCAGAGCACACGCTGAGTGTAGGACACGACCACTAAGACAAACCATAGGTCACTCTTCTCTACTTATTTCTGATTTCTCTTCTCTTTTCCATTCTTTAGGATGCCGGAGATGAAGAACAAGTTTGCGCAACCAGACGTACACCTTTTGGACGCCACTTGAAGGAAGTCACAAGATACCTGAACATTGGAATACCAAGTTTCACCGGGACGTACAACGCCACCCTACCATAAGAGGAGCGCTGGATGATTCAAGTACAAGTACCAGGAAGGACGTTTTCGCCAACTTCTATACCCATATAATTTTCTTTCGATGCACCAACCTGGAGCCTAGGCAAGAGCATGGCAGCCCACATTACCATGAGACGCGTTGGAGAAGTCTACAACAAGGAACTCAAGGACACCATCTATCAAATATGTGGGCGCCGAGACGAGCAATGGGAGATGATCAACACCAAGAAGGATAGATCCATTGCAGCTTTTATCCAGGAGCAAAACCAGCACATTCGCCGACAGGAGAACCAGATGTGCACAGACATGATGGAGTTAAAGAAGGCAAAGACTAGGATCATCGAGCTGGAGGAAGAACTCAAGTTGACCCGCGACGGATATGAGGAGGAAATCAAGACGCTACTGGAAAAGAACGACGACCTGCTTAAGAAGATCGGAGTATTCATGGGAGAACCAGCACCAGAAGACGAAGATGACGACCCCACTTGCCCGGACAACTACATCATCACCGACGACACTGATTCGGACCCTAGTGATGATGATTATGAAGATGAAGCTGGAGCTGACATTATGGAATCTTCCACCGATCAAAATTTCTAGATGACCACCATATACTAGTAGTATTTTTTCCCATGTAATTGAGCACTTTTGCGATAGTTATAGATCGTTGTAAGCCCTTGCTTGATTGATTGAGTGTTATGATTGTGCTTGTCTCATGTGCATATGGGTAGTGCTTTCTCACTAGACCTTTTTCTATTCTAATCTCTTCCCTCTAAAACCCATCAGATGCCTCCGAGACGTGACACCGGTTTTGCTTTCCCACCGGAGCTCACCCAGTTGATCCAGCAGCAGAATGCTTTGATGCAATTGCTAGTTAAGAACCAGGGCAACAACAATAACAACAATAACCCACCACCAGCAGACAACCTAGCCCGCTTTCTAAGGTTACAACCGCCGGTGTTTTCCAGTAGCACCAAGCCAATAGTTGCTGATGATTGGCTACGCCATATCGGAAGGGAGTTGACCACAGCTGGATGCACAGATGCGGAGAAGGTGTGTCTTGTTGCACACCAATTGGATGGACCAGCAGCATCATGGTGGGAGAATTTCACAGCCACCTATCCTATCGACACGGTCACATGGGCACAGTTTCAGCAGGCTTTTCGTACTGCCCATGTTTCCACTGGAGCTATGCAGATGAAGAAGCGGGAGTTCCACAATTTACGTCAGGGGAACCGTACTATAGGTCAGTACGTGGATGATTTTAGCAAACTATCACGCTATGCCCCTAATGATGTGGCCACGGATGCTGCGAAGCAGGAGAAGTTTATGGAAGGGTTGAATGATGAGATGAGTATGCAGTTGATTGTGGCAACTTTCAACAACTACCAGGAGTTGGTAGATAAGGACCTTATGATCGAACGGAAGCATCAGCAGATTGAGAGCCATAAGAGGAAGTATGGTCAAGGGAAGTATAACTCAGGAGCTCAGCATAAGCCTCGCTTAACCCCGAATACGAGAGGGCTTGTTCATAATCATGGAGGTCACAACCACACTGGAGGAGGATTGCATAATCACAATGGTGGTAAGAATGGAAATGGGAACAGAGCTAACAACAATCAGAATCGCTCCAATCCAGCCACACCCTCCAAGAGAGACCTGAGTCAAGTTACTTGCTATAAGTGCGGAAAGACTGGGCATTATGCGAATGATTGCCCTGAAAAAGGAATGGAAATGGAAACGGGAGTGCCGGAAAGAAGCCTAATCCATTCAAATAAGGACATGTGAACCACATTAACGTGGAGGAGGTTAAAGATCAGCCAGACGCGGTGATATGTAAATTTTTGGTTAAGTCATTTACCGCTCTTATTCTTTTCGATACTGGTGCATTACATTCATACATATCAAGGGGATTTGTGGACAAGTTTAAGCTACCAACCCAAACCCTAAGGACCCCTCTTTTAGTAAGCTCCCCTGGAGCTGAGTATATGGCTAGCCGGTGGTGCAACCATATACCTTTAACCATTGGAACTCATGTTTTTCCATCTGACCTAATTATCTTGGAGTCACAAGGATTGGATGTGATATTAGGTATGGACTGGATGTCAGGGTATGGAGGAAATATTGACTGTGCTAGCAAGTCAATTCATCTCACCACCCCGGAGGGTAAAAGGATTAAGTACGTATCTAGGCATGTGCCTAGGAGGACCCAAGTGAATGCCCTCACGGGAGTTGTGCAGGAGGAAGTGCCTGTAGTAAAGGATTACCCGGATGTTTTTCCAGAAGAGTTACCAGGGATGCCTCCGGATCGGGACATTGAGTTTTTGATAGAACTGTTGCCAGGTACAGGGCCTATATCCAAGAGACCCTATCGGATGCCCGCAAATGATCTGGAGGAAATTAAGAAACAGATCAAGGAGTTGTTGGAGAAAGGTTATATTCGGAGGAGTTCATCACCTTGGGGAGCCCCAGTACTTCTGGTCGAGAAGAAGGATAAATCCCTGAGGATGGTTGTGGATTATCGAGCCATGAATGAAGTAACAATTAAGAACAAATATCCATTACCGATGATCAATGATCTGTTTGATCAGCTGCAAGGAGCTAAGGTGTTTTCAAAGATTGATCTATGGTTAGGATACCATCAGTTAAAGATCCGAGAGAAGGATATACCAAAGACAACATTCACTATGCGGTATGGATTATACGAGTATACGGTCATGTCGTTTGGACTGACAAACGCCCCTGCCTATTTTATGAGTATGATGAACAAAGTGTTCATGGAGTATTTGAACAAGTTTGTAGTAGTGTTTATCGATGGTATTATGGTATACTCGAAAAATGAAGAGGAGCACAAGGAGCATTTGCGGTTAGTTCTCGAGAAACTCAGAGAACACCAGTTATACGCCAAATTAAGCAAGTGTGAATTTTGGTTGAAGGAGGTTGGATTTCTTGGGCATGTTATATCAGGAGAAGGTATAACAGTGGACCCTAGCAAGGTTCAGTCAGTCACTGAATGGTTGGCAACCACTTCAGTTGGAAAGATCCGCAGTTTCCTTGGACTCGCGGGATATTATCGGAGATTCATTGAGAATTTTTCCAAGCTGGCAAAACCAATGACTGAACTATTGAAGAAGGACAATAAGTTTATATGGACAGAGGATTGCGAGGCAAGTTTCCAGGAGTTGAAGAAACGTTTGACTACAGCCCCAGTGCTAACATTGCCAGATATACATAAGGAGTTTCAAGTGTATATTGATGCCTCTCGTTTGGGACTGGGATGTGTGCTTATGCAGGACGGTAAGGTTGTTTCGTATGCCTCACGACAACTGAAGCCTCATGAGTTGAACTATGCCACGCATGATTTGGAATTAGCAGCCGTAGTGCATGCATTGAAGACTTGGAGACATTACCTTATTGGAAATCGTTGTGATGTGTACACGGATCATAAGAGTTTGAAGTACATTTTCACGCAAAAGGAGCTGAACCTTAGACAGAGGAGATGGTTTGAACTTATAAAGGATTATGACATGAAGCTACACTATCACCCGGGAAAAGCCAATGTTGTAGCAGACGCTTTGAGCCGGAAAATTATGCCAATATGCTTGAGAGCAAGGGTTTTCCAAAGAAGTTAGCTGAGGATATCATGGAACTTCAATTGGAGATTGTTCCAAGAGGTTTTGTTGCAACATTGGAGGTTCAGTCGACCTTGTTGAACAAAATTCGAGAAGCTCAGAAGGAAGACCAAGAGATTGCTGAAATAAAGGAGAAGATGAGCGAAGGAAAGGCCAAATGTTTTCGCGAGGATGAGCATGATACCTTGTGGTTTGAGGACCGGGTTTATGTACCCAATAACGCTGAGATCAGGAAGTTAGTACTTCAGGAGGCACATGACTCACCATACTCGATACACCCTGGAAACACCAAGATGTATTTGGATTTGAAGGAACGTTTCTGGTGGACTGGTATGAAAAAGGATATTGCCGAGTACGTAGCCGTGTGTGATGTATGTCAGAGAGTGAAGGCAGAGCATCAGAAACCAGCCGGACTGTTACAGCCGATGCCGATACCCGAATGGAAGTGGTATAAACTTGGTATGGACTTTATCACCGGACTACCCAGGACCAAGTCAGGATATGACTCAATATGGGTAGTAGTGGATCGTTTGACTAAAGTGGCTCACTTTATTCCGGTGAAAACTACCTATACAAGTTCTAAGTTGGCCAAGATATATATGACCAGAATTGTATGTTTGCATGGAGTTCCGAGGAGCATCGTATCAGATAGAGGGACTCGGTTCACTTCAAAGTTTTGCCATCAGTTACACCAGACCTTGGGTACAAGATTGGAGTTCAGTACAACCTTCCACCCACAGACTGATGGTCAGACTGAGAGAGTCAACCAGATACTGGAAGATATGTTAGGAGCATGCGCGCTAGATTATGGATCTAGCTGGGATGACAATTGGCCTTACGCAGAATTTTCATACAACAATAGCTACCAAGCCAGTTTGAAGATGGCACCGTTCGAAGCTTTGTATTGACGCAGATACAGGACCCCGTTAATGTGGGATGAGGTAGGAGACCGTCAGTTGTTCGGACCAGACTTGATCAAAGAGTCTGAGGAGAAACTTAAATTGATTCGCGATAGACTAAAGGTAGCTCAGTCGATGCAGAAAAGCTACGCAGACTCAAAACGCAAGGAGGTAAATTATGAAATTGGAGACAAAGCATATCTGCGAGTATCACCCTTGCGAGGTGTGAAACGTTTTGGAGTTAAAGGAAAATTATCCCCGAATTTGTAGGACCGTATCGTGTTTTGGAACGGATGGGAGAAGTTGCCTACAAGTTGGAATTACCCGAAGGACTATTGGGAGTTCACGACGTGTTCCACGTCTCACAACTGAAGAAATGCCATGCGGAGATGGCTGATATACCGTTAAGAGATATCGTACCCTTGGAGGCAATTCAGCTAGACAATGATTTGACCTATGAGGAGAAGCCAGTGAAGATTCTCGAGTTTGCTAGCCGAGTAACTCGCAGTAAGGTCATCAAGTTCTGTAAAGTTCAGTGGAGCCACCATACGGAGGATGAAGCCACCTGGGAAAGAGAGGATGATCTTCGCAAGGACCACCCGCACCTATTTTCTGACCAACCCAAATCTCGAGGGCGAGATTCATCTTAAGGGGGGTAGGTTTGTAACATCCCAAATTTTTAATTTGGAATGTTATACATAGGTCATTCATGCATATCATATTTTATTTCTTTTCCGCTCTGCAATCCTCGAAATCCTAAGCAACTCGAGGACCCTCAGAGAGAGTTGGGGATTTTCCGGTCTCATATTTGGATTTTCGTACCAAATAATAAAACGAGGATTTTTGGTTTTAATTATTTCTTTCTCCGAAAAATATTTCGTACCAAAAATAAATGAGAGGAGATAATATGACTTCTCCAAAATAATTGAAATATCGGAGGAAATATGTTAAAATCATTTATTTGACCTTAGTTGATTTTATTCGGATTTTATTTGCATTAGAAAAATTTGCACGTTTTCCAAAAATTGCATTTTAGGGCCAAGAAAAATGTTCATCTCGTTCTAAATATTTTATTTAGACGGTGAAAATTTGTTTTGGCATTTTTAGGGTTTTATTTTATTTTCTAGGATTTTATTTTTGCCGGCGTATTTGTTTTTTTTTAAAACTTCCCGCGCCCGACTGGGCCGAGGCCCAGCCGAGCCAGGCCGGCCAACCCCGCGCCGCCGCCTTCCTCCCGCGCGTCGCCGCAGCCGGAGTCCGGCTCGGACTCCGCCGCTGCCTGCCCACTTCCCCAAGGC
>NC_041385.1:379999367-380011860 GCF_002162155.2 Triticum dicoccoides | reverse complement strand
GCCGCCGCTTTCCGCCGCCACTGCCCGCCGCCGGAGCCCCGACGCCCCACGCCACCGCCCGCCGGAGCCCCGCCTCGCCGGACCCACCCCTCGCCAGAGGTATCTGCCGGAATCCGAGACCGCCGATTTTTTTTAAAACCGTTCGGTTTTTTTGGAAACCCCAGTTGCGTTTTTTATAGATCGGTTTATTTCTCCGGTTTATTTATTTAGCGAGCGTTCGCTCGTCCGTTCGTTTTAACGAACATGTTCTTCGTTTAGTTTCAGTTAACGAACGGTCGTTCATTAATCTGGTCGTCACTTTTTCTTTTGTCAGATTTATTCCGCGACTTTTCTGATCGTGATTTCTGATCCAATCTTAGTTTCTGTTTATCTTTTCGCTCGTTAGTCGGAATCTGGTGATTCAAAAGCCTGGAGTTTTGTCTCGAGACCCTCTTTCTGCTTAACCAACTTAAACTAAGTTTTGGTACTGTAAAAATTTGACCTTAGTCCAGATTAGTAAACGGATTTTGTTTCTTTCGCTGTTTGAGTTTCGTTACTCCAGTTGATTCGATTGTTTTTGCTAACCAGAGTTCTTAAGTTGAACTTGCTGGTTCTTTTCTTTCAGTTGAAGTTTTTCTCGTGCATCTTTGCTAGTTGCTTATGTATGTTATTGTTTGTTTGCGATAGAATTCCCGGAGTGCGAAGCGTGTTACTACGAGTCACTAGGTTTCGCGGATCGTCAGCAAGGCAAGTAACACATTGATCATACTCTTTTCATACCCAGTTTTCATTGCATTAGTTCAATCCTCAAACATTGCATAACTAGGATGTCTTTAACATGTGGGTTTTGGGAAGTAGCTGATGAGGTAGAACCTATTGTCCTGTTTATTATCAAACCTTTGGGAGTTACTTCTACGTTATGCTTATATTGCTATGCTATGCTCGTAGACGTGGTTGGGTTCGAGTGTTCCATGACAGATGTGAGATTGTTAATTAATGGTTCAATCTAAGGTGGCAACTTTAATACACATCTGGGTGGATTGAGGCACCTGGGGATACCAGTGATTGCCTGTTTTTTTGGAAATCCCGGGGTTACCGTGTGATTTTCCTATGGACCGCCACCCAGGCTCAAAGGGAACTGAGATGATTCATGCTAGAAACTTCCGTGTGCAGCCACAAGCTATTATGGGCTCTAGCATAGTTGAGTAAGTTACGTGAAGCTCTTGAACAGGTAGATCAGCAGGTAGTGGGTTTTGTAGGTTTGGTATGGTCTACCCAGAGTAGAGAGTTAATGTTTCTGAAAGACTGTGTCTCGGTCATCCGTTTCTCAAACATCATGCAGTGCGAGAAATCAACGGAGGCAATCGAGTCTTGTGGGGAAAAGTGCGCAAACCTCTGCAGAGTGTACAATCTAATCATGGTTAGCCGTGTCCCCGGTTATGGATAATTCTGAGTGTCTAGTACTTGAAGTATCTTATGTGTCTCATCACTCTTAATTAATATTGTTGGGATTGTTAATCACTTTAATTGGGATTGAGTTGGGGTTACCTTCTCAATGTTGTTCAACTACCATGATAGTTAAATATAATTTATTCCTTTGCAGTAGGGAAAATTGGCTTTATGCAAAACTATAACCGTAGAGCTTTCCACCAGCCAAATATGCATGTAGTGTTAGCATTATTCTCTTTTTACTCTACCGTGTTATATTGCCAGCATATTCCATGTGCTGACCCGTTTCTCGGGCTGCAACGTATTATGTTGCAGACTTTTTAGACGAGGAGTAAGGTTCATTAGGTCGTTGCCGTGCAGCTTAGCTATGCCGTTGGAGTTGATGAACTCACTTTATCTTCCAAGCCTTCTGTTGTTTTCGCATTAGATGGCCTTAAGCCATGTTATTGTAATAAGTTCTCTTTTGAGACATTCGATGTAATAAGTGTGTGATTTCTACTCTGTTATAAATCCTTCGAGTATTGTGCGTGTCAGCATTACTGATCCAGGGATGACACTGATGCACAAAGACTTGACCGTCTGAGGTCGGGTCGCTACACACTACCCCGCCGTTCGCGCGCTAGTAGTTCGCTCCTACTCGTCCCCGCACGTCCTTCAATACTATGGCGGTTCGCTCCTAGTCGTACCGTCTATTCACATGATGGCAGTTCCACTAATCCTAACCCTCCTCCCAAATCCATGGCGTCACAAATCTCCCCGATCGGCGGTGAGTACAAGGTTAGAACCATCACCGGCGATGAGTTAGACGTCATCTACACCCGTTCTTCCGCGACGGTGAAAGGATGCCTTTCTCTCTTTAGACGCATGTTCGAAGACTCAGATGATGAGTGGGTCGCTGGGCAAGATGTTGAGTACACCACAGTCCTGGGACAAGAGAAGGATCTAAAGGACGAAGAGAGGAAGAAGCCCGCCCTGATCCAGGTTTGCGTGCATGACTTATGCTTGGTCTACCACATATGCCATGCTGACATTGAGTGCCAGGATTTTAAGGACTTTCTCGAGAACAACCTAGTGAAATTCGTTACTGTAGACTTTGGTAACGACAAAGAAGTCCTGTGCCGGATAGGCCTCATTGTAGGTAACACCTTCGACCTCCAAAAGAATCGGCTGGTGTCCTCTCATCAGCCTTCAATGCTGACCCTGGCAGGAGCCATGGTTCATCCTTCGTATGACAGAGTGGAGAAACCTCCATACACGTTTCATCATCATGCATGGCAGCGGAATGTACTAGATATAGACCACATCCACTATGCTACAATGGATGGCTACCTTTGCTTCAATATCTACAAGGGTTGGATGAAGAGCAACAACCAAGTGTGCGGTTCAAGCAAAGAAGTATCGGCCAAGAGGAAGAGGGACAAGGAGGAAGTCGAGGATGTGGACGAGGACTCCGAGTAACGTGGCAATGTCATTGCTCATGGTGGTTCTAATGCAGTGTCTACCGAAATAGTTGCAAAGTTTAATTTCAGGTGTGCTTAATTTAATTTGAGGGGTGTGTTGTGCTGAGCCCCCAGCAGAACTATGTTATGTTTCTTCTCGTTACTTTAACTCTTCAGTACGTACATACTAGTATTTCTTACATTTCATCTTTTAGTTGGTATAGTACTACCACTCGTTTCTTCACATTATATACGTACAATATATATGTCCAACATCATATAGCCAACAGTTTAGTTGTCAAAGAATTTCAGGGTGCTTAGTTTTGTCAAAGAATTCCAGGATGCTTAGTTTTATTTGAGGGGTGGGTTGTGCTGGACACCATTATTGTGACTAGCCTTTTTAATAGTACTATATGCATAATTTGGCGACGAGCGCTCTCTATATGTACCACTTTTTTTTTTTAATTTCAAGTTTTGCTCCATGGCGCAGTCCATCGATACTACTGCTGTACAAAAGTATACATTTTTTAAAAGGCTAGAGGGCGGGGCAGTCTAGCTTGGTCGGTTTCACGAGAGGCGAGGGCCTTTGTGATTTGACAGCTCATTACTACTGGAAGGCAGGGCCTTGTGATTTGACTGCTCGTATAAATGCGCTGACGACCTGATCGAGGAGGAGCAAAGAACCGTGCGGTATACTATAGTTTTCCACTGGAGTAGTACTGTGACGGAGGAGCATGAAACACGGCAGCCCAGTGCCATATGGCGATAAAAAATGATCTAATTTGCTAGTCATCTCATTGTTAGCATTGTTCTATTCATTCCCTCAAAAAAACCATTGTTCTATTCATGCCTCGCAGAGAACGTGACACGTGCGGCGAAACACCCGAAGCAAAAGATGAAACACAACAACAAAAGTAGAAGGAAGATTATCACCCCAAATGATCTAATTCGTCGCGGAGTCATAACTGCTTCTTCATCGCCTCCACGACCTCCATCTCCTTGCGCGTCTCCTCCGCCATCTTCTTCATTCTGTCCATGACGTGGGATTTCTCGACGCGAGCCTTCATCATCTGTTCCACGGCCGCATTATGTACCTTGACAGTAGCCGGGTGCTTGATGCGGAGCTTCGCCAACTCCTCCTTCTGTTCCATGATGAGAGCCTGCAGAATCTTCATCGAGGAACTACTATTCCCATGCAGCTTCTTCCAGCCGACGTTCTTCTCCTTCAACAGGTCGATCTTGTGGCAGAGCTTCGCCTTGTCCTCCTGAAGTCACAGGATTTCGCCAGTCGCCTTCTTCTCTGAGGCAATGCTCTTCTTCAGCAGCATCACCAAGCTGGCGATCAACTCCCCCTGCTGATTGAGCTCAGCGGGCATGTCATCGAGGCTCTCCTTCAGCGATTTCATCAAGCCTTGGATGAACTCCTTCTGCTTATTGAGATGCTTATTGAGCTGATCTGGCATGCCGTTGAGGGATAACGAATCCAGCTCCGTTGGCTCGGCATATTCGCCTCCGTGGCTAGGGCGCTCCTGGGAGCCATCGCCTGCCCGTGAGAGATCTTTCAAGGTCTCTGCGTGGCGGTGAGCCCTCTTTTTTTTCCGCAGCCTTAGTTGCCGCTCCGTTGTTACAAGTAGTTCTCGACCTAGAGCTCTGCTCACCAGCCATGGCAACGACAGACAAAGAAGAAGCACTTATGAGGAGGAAAGGTAGAGTAATTTTTGATTAGGTAGTTCTCCTTTTTATAACCTAAGTACTAGCACTAGTAATAATACCTGCATAGTGGGAACACGTTCAGGTTTGGTACGTACTAGTAGGTGTGAGCAGGCTTTCGAATATGATGGGAACAAGGTAAAGATTAATTGATGGTTTTGGTTTTGAGGCCCAAAACGGCTCCCGATGAGTTTAGCGAAACATAAATTTCAAGTACTACACTGCTCAAATGTGTAAATATTATGTTACTATCAAAAATTGGCACAAAATACGAAGGAGACCAATGGAATTACTACTAGCAACCCACGATTTAACTACTCGCATGTGCACAGTGGAGTAATAATGTCTTTCTTCCGCCCTCACACTACTAGGGAAAACCTTATACACAGAACTTTAGCAGTAGCGTGGGTCAAAAAAGCACGATGGTGCTAATTAGCAGTAGCGCGCCTGAGGAAACCGCGATGCAGATAAAGATCTAGCAGTAGCGCGTCTTGCTGTACACACGTTACTACTAAAATTCCCACGGTTTAGCCGATAGTCTACACATAGTAGTAGCGATCTATGACGAACCGCGCTGCCACTACTTTGTTTGTAGCATCACGTTTTAATATAAACTCGCTGAAGGTTATAAAATTAAATGGAAAGGTAATTGAAAACGAAAGAAATAGAATAAGGTGAAAGGAAACAAATAAAATGTGAAGAAAACTAAATGAAAAAGGGAAAAAAAGAGAAAGGAGTAGTAGTAGCATGTATCATAGAACGCGCTATAGCTAAGATAGCAGCAGCGCTTTTCCTGGAACGCGCTACTGCTACTTCTGACTTAACTACGGGGTTCGTCCTTCCCCACGCGGCCACTTCCCCCAAATCCATCTCTCTCCACTCTCGCCGCCGCCGTCGCCCGTCGGCCGCCGCCATCGCCCGTCGGCCGCCGCGCGCTCTCCGCACCCTCTACGCCGCCCCGACCCCAGATTCAACGCCGCCCCCGCCCCCGACCTCAACGCCGCCCCGGACGCCGCCCCGACCCCGACCTCGACGCCGGCCGCCATCCGCCGCGCGCCCGAGCCCCGACCCCGACCTCGACGCCGCCCTGCCCCTCCCTCGTCGCAGGCACCCGAGGTGAGCATGCCCGCTCCTCCCTCTCCCTACCTCTACCTAGGGTTTCTTTATATTTTAGTTGCATCAAATTAGTTAGGGTTCATGTAAGAGCGGAAACAAATCGGATGCGAATGCGGATGAAATGAGTTAGGGTTCATGTAAGGGTGAAAACGAATCAAATTTCTAAGATGAATCATAAAACGAGTAAAATTTTACCACTTATTTCACTTTATAGTTGGATAATTGAAATGTCCGCTACCACTTTCCACCCCTATAGGTTCATCAAATTAGATGGTAATTAGGGCAGTAGTTCCTAGGTACTAATTAGTTAGTAAGAACTAGGTACTAATTAGGTACTAGAATATTTTTATTTACAGTAAGTTTATTTTTAGTAAGAACTAGTTGAATTAATAGAACTAGTTAGTAAGAACTTGTTTCTATTTTTTAGTTAAAGCAATTTTTCCCGCCTCGACGTGGACGATGCCTATCCCGCATCCTCGTCATCGAGTCGGCGGAGGATGACACCTGCTTGACCAGATCGGCCATGTCCGGGACTGGGCTCCACCGGGGTGGTACTGGGAGGCGCTACCTACCGGGGGGTGCAGGTTGGTGAGGAGCCAGCCTGTCGTTGACCCGAACCTTCTTTGGTGGCGGTCGCGTGGGCCAGTGATGATCCAGAGGCTCGAGGACTCGGCGGAGGTGGTGCGTCACCATGTCAGTGAGGAGGACGCACACGTCCGTCGCTACTTGTTTGCGTTGGAGCACAGGCCGTTCTCCAATACCTGGCAGGTTCTCCGGGGATCTCACTGGAGCTATGATCCCGTGATGGTTCCTTCTCTGTGGGTGTCCACCGCCCGCGCCGATACCCGTCGTGTGCTAGGGTTTTAGTTGTATTAGTGATGTTATATGTATGACACATTGGTGATGTATTAGTGATAATATTCGACGATGTACGAACGCATGAGATGATTTACTTTTGCTTATTGAATGCATGCTAATTTGAGTCCTATAAGATATTTTGAAATGTATATCTTGTGTTGCTCAATATCCAAGTGGCCGGTCATGTTTGCAGGTTACACCTCCGAGTGGCCTATGTTTTGCCAGAGTGTTGATTCATTTCCGTTCCGGCAAATTTCAGGCGCTCGATATGTCCTATTTTAGCAAAGGTCATGCCAAATTTTTCCGTGAATTTTGGCATGACTTGTGCCAGAATATGTAGGAAATATTGAGTGGCCCGGATTTGTGTGTTGAGTATCTTTGTAGTTGTCTTCGATCGATTTTCAATTAATGTTTTAACTATGAACATAGGAAATGTCTGATGACGAAAAGGATTTCGGTATTTGCAAATACTACGAAGACAAGCGCGGCCTGTGCGACGGAATCTTCCTAGATGATGATAGGCGCTTCAGCATCAAGCTGGACGAGAACTTCGAAGTGGATACAGTAAGTCACAACGACAAGTCTTTTTTCGTAATTAAGCATGACATCTGCTTCATTTGCTTCAACTTATATTTTTTTACTATTCTACTAGCGTATCCCCTGCCATGCAAGAGTTTTTGTATTTGATAAGATAGGTTTCAGTCATGGTATGGAGGAAAAGAAAGTTTACTTGAAGACCGAGCATGGTTATATTTTCCATGCAAAATTGTACAATTCAGACGACTACACCTATTTTGGATGCAAAACATGGCGAGCACTATGCAAGACTTATGCATTTGAGCCTGATATGGTTATCACCTTTGATATTCGTCCGGAAGATGATATTGAAGGTAATACCGACATCTGGGTCGATGTGCAGACGCCTCCAGTTATACCATTATGTAAGTTTCTCAACCATATTTATGTCTTTGATATTGTTTATTCAAAAATAGTTGACAACTAATTTGTATTGTCAGCTTATTTCGGTGCAAGCAAACATGTCCAACGCTTGGTAGACAGGACCGTATACTATCCTGGGGCTGAACTCAACTGCGAGGAGCTCAGTCATTATGTTTCATTGCTTGAGGATCTTGATACTGTCAAGACAAATTTTCTTCCTGCATTTAGATATGTTAGTACTGAAAATGTGCGACCAATAGTGTTCGTAATGAACTACGGTCACATCTATTTAGGAAGGATGGTAAGATTTTTACTATTTGTCATCAGTGCATCTTTTCCATACATTCTTTTTGAAGGTAAACTTCATTGCTAAGTATGTTACCATACGATGTTCTTCAACAGGGACTTCTGATGAATGTTGTGCCTTATGGGATCGAGACTAAAGGTACCATGATTATTATCAGCTTACGGCCAAGATATCCTACAGATTACTTTAGTGCATTCAAGATTAGCGACAGATGCTTAATAGTGCAAGACTGGACCAAATATGTGATGGGGGAGCGCAGAGAAGTACTAGGGGGCAGCAAACAGATGTGCTACCCACGATTAGGAGACAAGTTCATCTGCATGCTCCAGCTTGATCAAGGAGGAGAGCTATACATGTTTTATGTTATTTTACCTAAGAGAGAGCAGCAGGAGGGATTAACTAGCTAGAAATGAGTTTGAGGATGATGATGTGCTACACTATTACTATGATGATAAAATAGCTAGTGTTGGTGGTAATGACTATGATGATTATTATTAGCTAGTGTCAGTGGTGATTAAATAAATACTGTTGGTGGTAATGACTATGATGATGATTAAATAGCTTGTGCTGGCAGATTAGATTCAAGTGGAGGCAACATGTGGTGCACATTGAAAGTACTACTAGTCCAAACTAGATCAAGTTTGGATTAGTAGTATACTTTTGACATGCACCACATATTGCCTCCACCTGAACCTAATCCACCTTCATTTGACACACTGTTATGGACATAATGATGTAAACCTCATAACTGGTATTGTACCAATATTTGTATGATGGCGCATAAATACACTAAAAAAATAAAAAAAATACTACTAGCGATGGACAGAAAACATGCTGCAAGTAGTTACCTTAGCAGTAGCGTGGTACTGAACAAACGATGCAGCTATTTGTCCTAGCAGTAGCGCGTGCGGGCACGCGTTACTGCTAAGCAATAGCTGTAGCGCCTTATTAGCAGCGCGCCTACCCGCGCTACTAGTGAGCACAAAACCAACGCTACTACTAGGGTTTTCCCTAGTAGTGTCATGTCTACTCAATTTGCATGCACTGTATTAATTGACCATCAATGAAGTGAACGACTTTACACGCGTCAAATTATCACATGGGGTGGATCTTGGTACAAAATTGCATCCGCCCGTGTACCCGCGTGTGCATGCGAGGGAATGAGTGCGTGCGTGGCGTGCGTGCACATCTTCGCTTCGTGCATGTACCGCCAGTATGGCTCAGGGAGGACGAGTACATTCTTCTGGAACCAGCAGCACATCACTGTGATCAATCCACGCAAGGAGGTTGCGACAACGCCTCCACATGTGCCATGTGGCTTCATGAACTGTAAGAGAGACACTGTGTAGCGTGCCATTGGTATTCTAATTTACGTGTTTTGCACATACTCGAAGTACTAGTAAGGTACACGTGCATTGCACGCATTAGATTTTGCAACCAAATTATGAATAAATACCACACTATAGCATGTAAGCTCTGAGTCAGATATGCCTGATGTAGCCCTTCGTTTAATTCTTATAGTTCATCTCATTGAAAATCAATTAGTTTTTATAAAAAAGCTAAGAACACGGGAATAGGAAAAACATGGGATTATAGTGGAATGTCGTCTTGAATCCTACAGGATTGTACGAGTGTTTCATTGTGCATAGAAAAAACGCAGAATTCTTTGAAAGAGGTTTGAGCGGATGGGATGTTTCCTATGAAATCTAATGCAAATGAATCATATGGAAAAATTCCTATGGTTTCAATCCTACGAATCAAACAACCAAGATAGGAAAAATTCCTAATGTTTAGAATCCTCCAAAATTCCTTTGAGAATCCTTTGAATCAAAGAAGCCCTTAATCTATTTTATGATTCATGGAATTGTTCGTTGTAAAGCATAAAGTAAAAACAAATAATGGCAATTCAACTAGAAAAAAAGTTTGGGCAGTTATGATACGGAAGATTCTAGAACAAAAGAGAACCACTGTTGTTTTGAGGTTTGTGCATTATGCTTAAGTTCAACCATGGAGTCTGCTAGATTGTACATGTGGCAAAGTCCGGTGGGGGGCTAGAAGATGGTGCTAGGGGCTGAGTGGAGGGAGACTATGAAGGAATGCACAAGTGCGAGCTCGATATTTAGAGAGAGGGGGCAAACACATGCGCTATTGCACGCAGTGGCGGAGCCATGAAAAATAAATGAGCTAGGGGGCCAAGCATTGCTAATCCTTTACGAGGAGGGTCAATTCATGAACTTAAACCATTTTTAGCAGCAATTGTCTAATGATCACATTCATATTGGCCTCGATATATAGTGATGTTAGGGGGGGCAGGGCCTTTACTGCCCCTGTCTTCGCCATTGTGCACGCGTCTGAGAGATGAAGCGGAAGGCATGGATGATGATAGGGGGACGTTGGATATATAATTAGTGTGGGTGTATTAGCTATATATGTTAATACTATATAGAGAGGTATAGATTGATCGATGTGCACATGGGAAAGAGGGTGAGACCTCACTAGATATATCGATTGATCGGTTTGTGTGGAAAACTACGAAAGACCTAGCTATATACACACATACATTGAGGAACATCGATCGTTGCGCATGCACGCGTGAGAGATAAAGAATGCCTGATATTATGGAGAGGGGGATGTGTGTGGGTGTGTGCCTTCATGGGAGACCGACCTGAAGAAAAAGATTGCATGCGTGCGATGGATAATGCCGACTGGTAGTGTGTGTGCACGCATGCACGAGAGAGAGTTAGTGGTACAATTATAAAGAGAAGACTACTATGTGGGTGTAAAAGAATAGGTGAGGTCATAATAAATGTAAAGTTGAATTCAAATATTTGAATAAGAGATCCTGATGTTTGAAACCCATGCATGCATGAATATAATGGAGATCTGCGCGGTGTAGTTTGGAAACGAGCATGTTGTAATGTATACACATTGAAAAAGGTCATACTGATTTGAATTTGAGATACCAATGGCAGACATCATTTGGCCACGTCGCATCCGTGCATGGACACACTATTCTAATTGGAGATGATGGGCGGCTTTCGCATCACATATCTATATCTATACCCCTATATATATATATATTATATTTTATATTTTTTTATATTGTGTGCGGGTAACTTTAACTTTGAAAGATGGTCATTGGATGAGGCGAATCCGATGGTCCAAAGATGGCAAATTTGAGCACTACTGGCCATTGGATATCATCTAGACTCCACCAGATTTCGCCACATGTATAATCTAGAAGACTCCATGGTTGAACTTAAGCATAATGCACAAACATCAAAACACAAGCACTTCTTCTTTGTTCTAGAATCTTCTGTATTAGAATTGCCCAAATGTTTTTCTACATGATTTGCCATTATTTGTTTTTACTTTATGTCTTACAACACACAATTCCATGAATCTTAAAATAGATTAGGTTTCTTATAAAAACTAGATGATTTTGAATGAAATGAACTATAAGAATTAAACGAACATCTACATCATGCATATATGACTCAAAGCTTGCGTGCTATAATGTGGTATTTATTCATAATTTGGTTGCCAAATCTCATGCGTGCAATGCACGTGTACCTTACTCTAGTCTAAATGGTGTTTGTGTGTGTGTTGTGCGTGTTGAGGTGCAAATTGTCTTTTTGGGGGTACACATTAAGCTTGTTCTTCCGAAACTTCAAGCCGCACCTTGTTATGCCAAAAATTCAAGCTAGCGTCTCTGTCTATCATGCTGCGAAACTCCCGCCTCTTCAACTCGCGCCTTGTTAGCCCGAAATATTTAAGATATATCTTTGTCTCGTTGTGCTCCGACAACTCCCTCCATCTCAACCCGTGCTTTGCTATTCCGAAATTACAACGCGTGCGAAAACTCCCACCTCCTGTGAAATCCCGACACGTGAAATGCCCGTGGTACCCCTGAACCGAAAGAACCGCCTCAAATCGGTGGGGGTACTTTCATAACTTACCCCACATTTTGGACAAGCGCGTCTCTAAGCCATGGTTCCCCACTGCCATCCCATCCACCCACCCATTCATACACCGAGGCCGCAAAAATCTGCGATGAAACCCCACACCCTACTCCGTCCGCCACCCAGCTGGAGCCTCTTCCCCGACGACGTCGTCCACAACAACACCTCGACGTCCCTCATCCACCGTACCGGATGAGGATCCGTCGTCGATCTCATCGTCCCGCCGGTTCAACCACCCCATCCTCCACCTCCAAGGAGCTGCCCCGATGTTCCCCTCGTCTTCGGCGCCACCTCCATTCCCATACCACCGTATTCACCTACACCACCGGAAGAGCATCATCATCACCGTTTCCGCGGATGAAGCTGCGGCCTAATCGGCGCCACCAAAGAGGTTGTACACTAATCGATGCATTTTCTTCTTGATTCAATCTCATGGTGCTGCCGGTGCTCGGTCCTGAGCCGACATGGCGCGGCTCCATCCATGGCGGCGTCACCGATCACTTCCTCCACGGCGTCGCTCCCTCGGCGGCGACGTCCACATTAGTAGGAGTTGCTGCTGCTTTAGCTCTCACTCGCGCTGCTGCTTTGCTCTTGCTCTCGGTCCACTGCCTAGTCTACCTTGCTATTGCTCTTGCTCGCGCTATTGCTCTCGCTCTTGCTCTTGCTTGCGATGCTTCTCTGATTTAGCTACACTTCAGTCGACTGAATCGACTTTTGGGTCAGTCGATTTTCAG